>NC_091951.1:142303170-142398170 GCF_031021105.1 Erythrolamprus reginae
GCCATAGCCACCCGCAGTCCCCGGAGCCGGCGGGTTGAGGCAAAGGGCTGCGTTTCCCTTCCCTCCCTCCCTCCTGCCCCCATCCTGAATGGAAGCCCCGCTCAGCCAAGCAGCCCGGGATCTCCGCCGCTTGCAAACCGGGTGGGCGGAGCGGACCCGCGCTCACTTTCGGCTCCGGGGACTGTGGATGGCTATGGCGCCTAAAGGAAAAAGAAGTTGCGGAGCGATGCCGCAAGACGCTGTCTCCTCGAGCGCTCCCTTGCCTCCCGAACTCCCGCCTGTGAAGAGAAACCAAAGGGGGAAATAAAAAAACAAGGCGTCGGGCGAGCGCCAACCGACTCCGGAGCTCCCTCGCCGGCTTCATCAACGCGCTGCTGTTGGTGCTGTCGCTGCCGCCTGAGGCGGCGGCACTCGAATCTGGCGTGGTGGAAAATCTTTGCCTGCCTCCAGATTTTCCACCACGCCAGATTTGAGTGCCGCCGCCTCAGGCGGCAGCGACAGCAGCAACAGCAGCGCTTTTTCCTTTCGGCGCCATAGCCACCCGCAGTCCCCGGAGCCGAAAGTGAGCGCGGGTCCGCTCCCCCCCCCCTCAATCCCGCTCCCGGCCTCCTCCCGCCCGCGGCTGTGGAATGGGCGCAGTATCTGGCCTATAAGACGACCCCCCACTTTGGAAAAGATTTTCAGGGGTTAAAAAGTCGTCTTATACGCCGGAAAATACGGGTATGTAATCCTTTTAGATATTTTTATTGACATAATAGCTTTTTTATCCTTTTATTTAGTTTTAATATTAAGATTGTATCTTATAAAGTTACAGTTAATTATGTTACTCAATAACTGATTTTACAGCACACATGCCTTTTAACCTGTATTTTATAACATCATAAGAATTTTACCAAATACTGGTCAGAGACTGTAATAAGATTAACTTATAATAAGATTGTAATAAGACTGTAATAAGATTAACTTCTTCAAGGTTTCATATGTTTATCTAGACTGCATTGAAAGAGTGAATTGTTTAATGACTAGATCACTTTATCTGTATCAGAATAAGAGAATAACAGAGTTGGAAGGGACCTTGGAGGTCTTCTAGTCCAACCCCCATGCTCAAACAGGAGAACTTATACTATTCCAGACAAGTGACTGTCCAGTCTCTTCTTAAAAACCTCCAGTGATGGAGCACACATAATTTCTGAAAGCAGGCCATCCCACTAGTTAATTGTTCTCATTTCCCCTTAGTTCTAGGTTTGCTTCTTTCCTTGATTAGTTTCCATCCATTATTTCTTGCCTTGCCTTTTGGTGCTTTGGAAAATAGGTTGATCCTCTCTTCTTCATGGCAGGCTCTCAAATGTTAGAAGACTGCTATCCTGTCACCGCTAGTCATTCTTTCTATTAGACTGGGGAGTGTGAGGATTACACTAGGGCTCTTTACATGCACAGCCAAAATTCTGTAACTGACCTCTGGCCTTTCTGTTCAGTTTTGAAACACTGAAGAGCATTCTACATAATTTAAATATGCTGGGCGGTTCCTTTGGTAGGGAAAGAAACATGGATTTGGATAAATATCACCCCAAAACTATTACAATGCTTTTCTTGGAACTTCTTTGTTCACAAGACATTATAGATCAACACTGAGGTTGTATTCTGATGAAATGAAATGCCGACTCAGTTGTGTTAGTAGAAATGATGTAACCTTCCATTGCATAAGAGACAGCAAAGCAAGAGCATGTGTCCACATTTCATAAGTTGAGAACTGAAGAAATGAATAAAATTTGTCATCAAGCATGTTTGATTTGACCCCAGACCCTATTATGTACAGTCCTGTTTAGCAATGCACATTAGGCAAGACAGGATCTTGTTTCATAACCAAACAACCCAATCCTGATTAACAGATAATATGAATGCCATAGGGTTTATTGTACAGCATGTTGTATTTTGGAAGACACCTATACAAGTAATCCTTAACATATGACCACAATTGACCCCAAAATTTCAGTTGTTAAGTGAGACATTTGTTAAGTGGCTTTTGCCCAATTTTACAACCTTTCTTGACACAGTTGTTCAATGAATCAGTGCAGTTGATAAGTTAGTAACCTGGTTGTTAAGCTTCTCTACTGACTTTGCTTGTCAGAAGGTCACAGAATATGACCACATGAATCAGATGCAAAGCACCTAAATTTTGATCACAAGATCATAGGGATCAATGAATGGCTCCCCATTGCTGACGTTCCCGTTGTGCTTGCAATGAGTAGTGCTGGTGTGCACGCATCCAGGATGTGCCCATGCCTGCACCCACATGGGATTCAGCTCCTGTGCATGCGGAGGAGGTGAAATCTGTGCTGACATGTTGTCGGCCCGATTATTCCGGCTGGCAGTGTTCAGAAGGGCTTTCTCTGCTATTGCACCTGTGTCACCCTCAAACAAGAGCTACCAAAATGTTTATTACCACACTGTGGCTTATGCAGGATGTCCTTTACTTCCTTTCAATATCTTTCAGTGCAAATTGGGTGCTCTGGGGTGGAGCTCCATTTTTGCTACCCCACTGCATCTCACCCCATCTGGGCAGCAGCCCACCCCAGCTCCTGACCTTTCATACGGTTCTTCTGAAAATATTTTTAGCTTGGATAGTTATATAAAAGGCAAATGTCCATGTTTCCAACCCAAATATGTACTCAATATTGTTGCACCAAACAAGACCTTTTTGAAACCAGAGTCCAAGGGTAGAGATGTTAATAAATAATTAACCTACATTGATAGGAGAAAAAGAACATATTCATTTAAAAATAAATTTATTTAACTGCAATTGGGGCTCCAGTTAGCCCTCTTCTGTCAATCTTGTCTCATCTAAACAGTTTTTAGACGTTTTGAAAAGGAAAATAACTAAGAAGAGGATGGAGCTGACATGGACAGAAGTTCTGCTTCTTCTCTGTATACTCTTCACTCTTTTCTCATCTTTCCAAATGTATAAGAAAAAAGGGCAGCTGCCCCCTGGACCTACTCCATGGCCTATTCTGGGGAATCTCTTTCAGCGGGATGTACTACCTTTGCGTAATCATTATCAAAAGGTAAGACTAGGTAACTATTGTGCTGATCATTACTTTGAAAGATGCCTACACCTTCTTTATTTGTATTAGTTTGATTTACTCTATAAACAACCCATTTTATTTGGGGCTCATGTGTATCTTCAATGGGAATTATAGTGTAAAGTCATCTTGTAACACTCTGATAAATCTGCAATGAAGGTTTCAAAGTTCATTCCAATATATAGTAACAAAAAAACCCTTTGGAAAAATAAATCCATGAGCCTCAAATTTGTATAATTTGAATTAGCATTAAACCTCCTCTTCCTCTAGTTTCCCTGCGTGATTCTAGGTTATTGAAATGCAGATACAACTGGGCTGCAAAAATCCATCTCTGAAGAATGCTATTCTATATTTTGGGAAAATTAAATATCTTGATGCTTTCCACGGATTTTATTTATTTATTTCTTAAAACATGTACAAGATGTACAAGATTATATTGATATAAATATGAACATAGGTAAAGTGGGTACAGTTAAATAGGACAATAGGAAAGGGATAGTAGGCACAATGGTGTTCTTATGTACGCCCCTTACAGACCTCTTAGGAATGAGGTAAGATCGACTGTAGACAGTTTAAGTTTAAGTTTCTGGGGCTTGGGGAAGAAAGCCCTGAATCTAGGCATTGATTATTCTGTTGCTGAAGTCGTATTTTCTGCAGTTATGTTTGGAGTGGTTTACATTAAGTTTGAATCTATTGTGTGTTCGTGTATTGTTGCGGTTGAAGCTGAAGTATTCCTTGACAGGTAGTACATTGTGATAGATGATTTTATAAACTATATTTAGATCAAATCAAAGACAACATAGCCCCAAATTTCAAGTCTGGTGGAATAAGGTATTCTGTTGCAAGCAGAGGAGTGAGGACTCTTCTTGTGAAATATTTCTGGATTCTCTCAGTTGTATGTTGATGATACCCAGCTTTATATCTCTACCCTGTGTTCAGTGTAACAGGGATGTGATGTGCCAGTGCCTGTAGGCAATAAGGGTCTGGATGGTAGTTAACATCAACTCCGACAAGCCTGAACTGCCTCCGATATCATCTGTTCATCATTGGTTCTGGGGGAAGAAACGTTAACCCCCTCACAATGGGTTCACAACTTGGGTGTCTCCAGCTGATATTAGAACAACCCCACTGGCCTTTTGGAAAGCCTTGAAGACTTGGCTTTGCTGGCAGGCCTGGGGTCTTTGATAAACTGAAACCATTTTGATCCAGCCATTAAATATACAAATTATTTTTAATGGGTTTTAGATTATTTATATTGCTTTTAATTGTTGTACACTACCTAGAATCCGACAGGAGTTGGTCAGCCTATAAATACAATAAATAAATAAGTACCGTATTTTTTGGTGTATAAGACACACCTTTTCCTTCCTAAAAGAGGCTGATAATTTGAGTGTGTCTTATACTCTGAATCAGCTTTTTTTTCCAGACCTAAACAGCTGCTAACAATCTTCCCAGCTCTTACCTTGCAGGCTCTTTCATTGTTTCTCTCTGCGAAGAATGTTTTCCAAGCCCTAAGTCTTTGTGGGTTTTTTTTCATTGCTCTAACTTGCTCTGAGTAAGTTTCCTTCCAGCCCTAACCAGGTGCTAACGATGTTCCCAGCTCTTACTGACTTGCAAGCTCTTTCATTGTTACTCTCTGCCAAGAATGTTTTCCAATCCCTATCTTTGATTTTTCCCCCATTCTCATTTGCGCCAAATGTTTCTTTCCAGCCCTAACCAGGTACTAACAATGTTCCCAGCTTTTATTGGCTTGCAAGTTCTTGCATTGTTACTCTCTGCCAAGAATGTTTTCCAAACTCTTTCTTTGTAGGGTTTTTTCCATTGCTTTATTTGCTCCAGATGTTTCTTTATAGCCCTAACCAGGTGCTATTAATGTTCCCAAGCTCTTTCATTGATACTCTCTGCCAAGAATGTTTTGCAAGCACTAAGTCTTTGCATATTCCCCCCCCCCATTGCTTTACTTGCTCAGACTGTTTCTTTCCATGTGCTAATGATGTTCCCAGCTCTTACTGGCTTGCAAGCCCTGTCATTATTACTCTCTCACAATAATTTTTTTAAAGCCCTTAACCAGGAGATAAAATAATGTGTTGAATCTGATCAGACTAAGGATGCTAGCCAGATGAATACCCGTTAAGCAGATTATTTTCCCTATTTTCTTTCCCCCAAAGGTGCCTCTTATATTCTGGTGCATCTTATACTTCAAAAAGTACAGTAAGTAAGTAAGTAAGTAAGTAAGTAAGTAAGTAAGTAAGTAAGTAGTAAGTAGGTAAGTAAATATTAATGTCCTGGAGTGCAGGCTCCTGGTGAGCTGTATTTGAGAATTGGTCTAGCAAATGTTCTGTATGCTCTGGTTAGCAGGGCAATATTGGCAGAGAAGAAGCTGTGCAAGATTAGATTAACAACACTTAAGTGTTTTTTTGGCAATGTTGTTACATGGGCTCTGGCACTTAGGTCATTAGATATGAGTACTCCAAGGTCCTTGACAGAGTGGGGGTCGTCTATAAGGTCATGTCCTCCAAGTTTATATTTTTTTGTTCTGATTCTTTTTGCCAATGTATAAACATTGTAGAAATCTCAACCAATTTGTTGGTTGAGATTTGTAGTTGACAGTTGTCAGACCATTCTGATACATGGTCAAGGTCTTTTTTGAAGGATAACAGCATTGTTGGAGGTGTTGAATAGTTTAACATCATTAGCAAAGAGAATGCAGTTGCTTATAATATGATCACCAAGGTTGTTTATGTAAAGTATAAATAGTGTTGGTCCTAGAATGCTGCCTTGAGGGATACTACTGTTGACAGGAGCAGGATTTGATAGGGCACTTATTGCCCTTGTTGTCTGGTCAACATAAAGGCAGTTAACCAGTCATGAAGGGGGCCAGAGATGCCATAGGATATTAGTTTACAAAGTGGTTTGTCATGTACCACTGAATCAAAGGCTTTACAAAAGTCTATTGTATCTATTGTTTTACCCTGACCGAGTTGTGTAGTACAGGAGTTTGCAGATTACAGGATAATTTTTTTCTGAAACCAAATTGTGGTTAGAGAGTAGGTTGTTAGTTTCTAGATGGAGGGTAGTGGATTGGTTTATGATTGATTCTCTGACTTTGCAGGTGATGCAACATAAAGAGATTGATCTGTAATTTTCAATGTTACTTTGATCTCCTTTTTTGAATATAGGGATGACAGTAGCTATCTATCTATCATCTATCTATCTATCAGCTTCAACCACAATAATACAAGAGCACAAAACAGATTTAAACTTAATATTAACCACTCCAAACTTGACTGTAAAAAATATGACTTCAGTAACCGAGTTGTCGAAGCGTGGAACTCATTACCAGACTCCATAGTGTCATCCCCAAACCCCCAACACTTTATTACCCTTAGATTATCCACGGTTGACCTACCCAGATTCCTAAGAGATCAGTAAGGGCTGAGTACAAGTGCACTAGCGTGCCTTCCATCCCCTGTCCTATTGCTCTCCTATATCTCCTATACCTTTCTTCTATTCTTATATCTCTTCTTCTATTCTTTCATTGATATGTTCTATTTCTATATCTTCTCTTCTATTCTTTCTTAGATATATTTTACTATGAGTATATCCTCTATAACCTTCATAATGTATTTTACTATGTGTAGACCCACTAAAACCCTCATTGTGTATTGGACAAAATCAATCAATCAATCAATTAATTAATTAAACGAACGAATGAACAAATAACTAACTAACTAACTAAATAAATAAATAAATAAATAAATAAATAAATAAATAAATAAATAAATAACATAATTTAAGCCAAAATGCTTTGTCATTAACAGAATTTTTATCTAATTCTACCCTTAGCTTGCTGACAGATATGGACCAGTATTTATTGTCTGGAATGGATCAAAACCAATGGTTGCTCTTTGTGGGTATGAGGTGATAAAAGATGCTTTGGTAGATCATTCAGAAGAATTTGGTGGACGAACTGAAATGCCTGGTCATAAGCGAATGTTTCAGAATAGAGGTTGATTCTTTCATTTCCTTATTAGTTATTCTTTTTCTTTTATTTTCTGTATTAATTATCTGAGTGCTATTAATAATATTGATGGTTGTGAAAGATTCATTTGAAATGTCTTATAAAGATGTAGATGTGATCATGCTTCTTGAAAAAGGAAGAAAATGTTTTTTCACCATTTCCTTTCCAGTAGTCATTTCTCAAGTTTTCTCAGATAGTCACTTCCATGCAAAATGATATCATCAACAACTACAAACAATAACAATAATTTGTTCTCTAAATCTGTGCTTTGGAAATGCATACAAAATGGTTTACTAACAAAGACGTTTTTTGGCTTACGTTATATGAATTAATATTGAATATCAATTTCATGTTCCAGTTCCGGTGGGGTAGCAGGAAGGAGTGGGAAACTGCTGCTCCGCCGGACAGTGGTGAAACACCATTAAAATACAGAAGAAAAAAATCTGTTTAGGTTAGCAGTCTGTTGTAACTACAATGAGGTGAGAAGCTTCTGCTTCAGAAGAGCTGCATCCCGTATCTCTCTGTTGCATTTTCAGTCATTTTATACCATCAGAGTTCGATCAGCTGTAACTCAGAAAATGGTGGCTGCCACTTAATTCTGCAGTCGCCCCAAGCAGCCACTAGTGATCAAGGGACAGAGACTGAGAGCTGGGCTGCAAGACCAAGCCAGAGAGAAGACCTGTATGCCTCGCAAGAGCTGTATGCTGTGTGTATTTTATCTCCCCGTGGCATTCCTGATCATCTTTTCGCTGCCGAATTTGATCAGCTGGGATTCAGAAAATGGCAGCCGCCATTTAATCATGCAGCAGCCGCAAGCAAGCGAGGAGCAGAGAGTGAGAGCTGGGCTTTAAGTCCAAGACAGGCAGACAGGCAGAGAGACAGACAGACAGACAGACGGACCGATGGACCTGGGAGGCTGTGGCGCCAAATGGTGGGGGTGCCCGGCATCGGAGGGACCATCGGAGTGAAGGACCATGCTGGAGCTTTCATTACCAAGGAGGCTGTCATTATCGAGGGAAAGAAGATTACGGCAGAGAGAGAGGGAAGGCCGATGCCGAGGAGAGGACGAGGAGCTGTTCTGAGGCTGTCCAGCATTCCTGAAAGACTGTGCCGGATTGCGGCGAGAGGGGACTGTGGAGAACTGGAGATGTCGCCCAGTAAGAATGGTAACTATCACAGGGCGACTGGAGCGAACGACGAGAGCCAGGGGAGACACAATTTATGATCTGGGAGTGCCAGGCGGTGGCAGCAGCTGGCATTAAGAGATCTTTTTTCCCCAGGGACTCATTATGTAAAGACTTGGACATTTATGCTGGACTTTTCCAGAACTTAATTGATTCAGAGTCTGGTGCCACCTAGCTGTTGATGACCTAAGAACTGCTGACTAATTGATTTTTTAACTGATTTTTTCCCTGTATTTTGTATTTTGTTTTTCTTTAATATTTAATAATTTGGCATCTAGTACTAGTTTTAGAGTAATTGATAAATAATTAGCATTCATTAATTAGTATTAACTTGTATTTTAATGCCATATTTTAATTCTATATCTTAATTAATTTTTTTGGGGGGGGGGGTTAATCGATGGATATTTGGGGCGGGTGTAATATTTTTAAATTAATTATTGGGGTTTTTAGTGATGGAAATTTATAACCACTGGAATAAATGGAGTGGAGTGAATGGGGGTGGATGGGAGGGGCGGTGGATGGGATGGAGTGGGTGGGTGGGATTATAGTATGTATGAAATGAAGGGATATGGCATGGATGAAATTTTTGGCACACCTGATGCTGGAGAGGCAGGAGGGGAGAGGGCACCTATCTTTGGGGTGACAGAGGGTTGGAATATTCCGTTCTTGCTGGGGAGAGGCAGATATGGTGGGAGCCATAGAGCTTGCCATTCCAGGGGAAGGAGGGATCGCTGCCTAGTAGCGATTCCTTCTTCCGGCTCCATGAGATCAACTCAAGGCACTGGTGATGAGTGTAACTCTGGCCCTGGGCTCAGGCTGCTGCTACTCAATGCCAGGTTGGTGGTAAATAAAGCTCTCCTCATCCGGGATATGATCCTGGATGAGGAGGCCGACCTGTCATGTGTGACCAAAACCTGGCTGGGCCCAGAGGGAGGAGTTCCTCTCTCTGAAATTTGCCCAGCTGGGTTTTGCATATGGCATCAGCCCCGACCCCAGAGAAGGGGGGGGAGAGGAGTGGCTATTATAGCCAGGGAGAGTCTTTGCCTACATAGACTCGTTGCTCCAGAGATTGCGGGTTGTGAGTCCCTCCTGGTGAAGTTGGACTTAGGGGTTCAGGTGGGCTTGTTACTCACGTACCTGCCTCCCATCTGCGTGTCAACAGCTCTGCCTGTGCTGCTCGAGGTGGTAGCCGGGTTGGCGGTGGGGTTCCCCAGACATTGTCTTGGGGGACTTTAACCTACCGTCCCTCAGTGAAACCTCTGGGCTAGCACAGGAGTTCATGGCCACCATGACAGCCATGGACCTAACTCAAGTAGTACAGGGTCTGACTCATGAGGGGGGGCACGCACCCTACATGGTATTCCTCTCTGAGCAACTGAGTAATGGTCTGAGTCTAAGGGGCTTAGAAGCGTTGCCTTTGTCATGGTCAGACTATTTTCTACTGCAGCTCGACTTCCTGGCTCCAATCCTTCCCCGCAGGGAGGCAGAAATGATTAGGTTGTTCCGCCCCAAATGCCTGATAGATCAGGCTTGGGGTTATTCCAGATACACTCGTCCACAGTTCGGCAGAGTCTCTTGCTGAGGCCTGGAACAAGGCTGCAGCAGAGGCTCTTGACCGGATTGCACCGTTGCAACCTCTCCATGGCACTAGACCCCATAGAGCTCCAGGGTTCAACGAGGAGCTCCGGGAGTTGAAACGCCAGAAGAGACATCTAGAGAAGCAATGGAGGAAGAGTAAGTCCGATTCTGATCAAACACTTGTAAGAGCTCATATTAAGACTTAGAAAGTGATTGCCTCAGCGGAATCTTGGGGGGAGTTGGGGAGCCCTTGCCGAGTAGTGCCGAGGACTTTAACACATTTTTCACTAATAAAGTCGCTCGGATCTGGGCGGACCTTGACTCCGATTGGATAGCAGAGTCGACTGACAATAAGTCATTTGAGGTGACTGGGGCCCATACTTGTCCACCTGTCTAGGAAGAGTTTGATCTGGTGACACCTGATGAAGTGGACAAGGCCATTGGAGCGGTGAGTTCTGCCACCTGTTTACTGGATCCGTGTCCCTCCTGGCTGGTTTCAAAAAGCAGGAAAGTGACGTGGAGCTGGGTCCAGGATATTGTCAATGCTTCTTTGGGGAGGGGGTCCTTTCCGGCTCCGTACAAGGAGGCACTTGTTTGCCCCCTCCTCAAGAAGCCTTCCCTGGACCGAGCCGTACTTAATAACTATCGTCCAGTCTCCAACCTTCCCTTTATGGGGAAGGTTGTTGAGAAAAGTTGTGGTGCTCCAGCTCCAGCGGTCCTTGGAAGAAGCCTATTATCTAGGCCCACAACAGTCCGATTCCAGGCCTGGTTACAGCATGGAAACTGCTTTGGTCGCGTTGATGGATGATCTCTGACAGGCCCGGGACAGGGGTTTCTCCTCTGTCCTGGTGCTTCTTGACCTCTCAGTGGCTTTTGATACCATCGACCATGGTATCCGTCTGCACTGGCTGGAGGGGTTGGGAGTGGGAGGCACTGTTCTTCATTGGTTCTCCTCCTACCACTCTGGTTGGTGGCAGTCGGTGTTAGTGGGGGGCCGGATGTCGACCTCTAGGTCTCTCCCTTGTGGGGTGCCTCAGAGGTCGGTCCTCTCCACCCTGCTATTTAATATCTACATGAAACCGTTGGGTGAGATCATCCAGGGGCATGGGGTGAGGTATCATCAGTACGCAGATGATACCCAGCTGTGCATCGCAACTCCATGTCCAGTCAACGAAGCAGTGGAAGCGATGTGCCAGTGTCTGGAGGCTGTCCATCCATCACCCTGGGGGGATTATTGACCCCCTCAGACAGGGTCCACAACTTGGGCGTCCTCCTTGATCCACAGCTCACATTAGAGAAACACCTTTCAGCTGTGGGGAGGGGGCCATTTGCCCAGGTTCACCAGGTGCGCTAGTTGCGGCCCTACTTGGACCGGGAGTCACTGCTCACAGTCACTGATGCCCTCATCACCTCGAGGTTCGACTACTGTAATGCTCTCTACATGGGGATACCTTTGAAGAGTGTTCGGAAACTTCAGATCGTGCAGAATGCAGAATGCAGCTGCGAGAGCAATCATGGGCTTCCCTAAGTATGCCCATGTTACACCAACACTCTGCAGTCTGCATTGGTTGCCGATCAGTTTCTGGTCACAATTCAAAGTGTTGGTTATGACCTATAAAGCCCTTCATGGCACCGGACCAGAATATTTTCAGGACTGTCTTCTGCCGCACGAATCCCAGTGACCAGCTAGGTCCCATAGAGTTGGCCTACTCTGAGTCCTGTCGACTAAACAATGTCGTCTGGCAGGACCCAGGGGAAGAGCCTTCTCTGTGGAACCCTATGGAACCAACCCCCCCCCGGAGATCAGGACTGCCCCCACCCTCCTTGCCTTTTGTAAACTTCTTAAAACCCACCTCTGCCATCAGGCATGGGGGAACTGAGACATCTCCCCTTGCCTGTGTAATTTTATGTATGGAATGTTTGTGTGTATGCTTTTATATAAGGGGTTCTTTAGGTTTTTTAATGTAAAATTGTTATTTTAGATTTTAATATTAGATTTGTTATTGTATATTGTTTTTGTCACTGTTGTGAGCTGCCCCGAGTCTGCGGAGAGGGGCGGCATACAAATCTAATAAATAATATTAATAATAATAATAATAATAATAATAATAATAATAATAATAATAATAATGTACCTTCAAAATAATGGGGATTTTGAAGAAGCAGGATAGAGAAAATATTGATGCCTTTAAGCTTCGATGTTGGAGAAGATTCTAGAGAAGATTCCAGAGAAAACTCTTGAGAATATCATGGATATCCAATAAAATAAACCATTAAATAAATTAGTCCACAATTTTCATTCAAAGCACTAATGACTAGACTCAAATGATCATATCAGAAAGATTGTGCAAAGGCCTAACTCTCTAATGAGAGTTGTAATTGTGAGAAATGTGATAGGAAGGAGTGATTGTGGAATTATTTATAATGATGACAAGTATATCAAAGTCGTCAAGAACTAGGTTTGTGAGAGGTTGTAAGAGAGCAATTGGAAGTGACTTATTTTTGTCAACAAAACCTCTACTATGTAAAAATACCTGAACTGAAGCAACTCCCATTTTTCTCTGCTTACTGAAAATTGCATCTTAGTATAGAATTCTGTTGATGGCTGGTCTAGGGATCTGTCCCTATCCATATCACACTTATAGTAACTTTTGGCATGATTTCCACAACCTCATTCATTCTTCTCTTAATATAAGAGTACTCAAGTATAAGGTGACCAGATATCCCGCTTTTGGTGGGACAGTCCCGCTTTTTGATGATTTGTTCCATGTCACAGGGGTTTTTGAAAAATGTCCCAGCGGGAGCCTGGAAATGGCGGTCTGGAGGCAGCCATGCAGCTCCACTGCCTGAGGGAGTCTCAGGATATGCCAATCACCTTGGCCTCTTAATTCTGGGGTGGCTTCAAGCAACGGTGGATGCTTTGGGGCTGGCACTGAGCCCCCAAACAATGTGGGGCACCCCCCCCCCGTAGCCACCTCTCTGCTCCAGACCCGCCCTCCAAAGGGGACGAGGGGAAGGTCCGGAAAGATGGGGAGGAAGGAAAGCAGGCCCGAAGGCAGCAGGTATTTGTGGAGCAACCAGGGTGGAGAAAGAATAAGTGTAGCTGTGACAGGGCTTGAGGGAGCCAGTGGAGGAGCAGTTAAGGCAGAGAGAGATCGCAAGGCCGGCCTGGTTCAGAGATGGGAAAGGGAGAGAAGGGGAAGGAAGGAGGAAGAAGGAAGTGGCCCTTTTGCTTGTTCCCCGGGCAGTAGCTGAAGCACTCCACGAAAGGTTCAAAGGAAGCTGCAGTCCCAGCTATGAAGGGGGGGGGGGATAGGAACAAAGACCTCAGATTCTGAGGCAAACGCACTCCCCCCACACACACGTTGGTCAAGGTCTGGGGCTACCCCATTTTGCCGCAGACAGAATATACGGGTTGCCAGGCAGTCTCTGGGAAAATGTGTGAGAGACCCTAAAGGTATCATCTTTCTCTTTTCACCCACAATGAGAAAGACAGAGGGATGAAGAGAAAGAAAGAAAGTGAGAGAAAGAATGAAAGAAAGAGGGAGGGAGAGAGAAATAGAGAGAAATGGTGGGAGGGAGAGGGAAAGAAATAGAAAGGGAGAGAGAGAGAGAGGAAAGGAGGGAGAGAGAAAGGAAGAGAAATAGAGAGTGAGGGAGAAAGAGAGAAAAGAAAGAGAAAGAGAAAGAAAGAAAGAAAGAGGGAGGGAGAGAAAGAGAGAAAAAGAGAAAAAGGGAGGGAGGAAGAGAGATAAATACAGAGAGAAAAAAGAGGAAGGGGAGAGAGAGAAAAAAAAAGAAAGAGAATTTTTTTTTTTGCTCCATATAGGCCAAATTTTTAATCACGGCCCCCCCCTCATGGTGTCCCTTGTTACCAGTGTAAAAATCTGGTCACTTTAAAACGAATAGATGAAAATTGTGCAGTTCCCCTAATTATTCAAGCATGAAAGCTTGTTTACTTTAAAAATGGGGTAGGGGAAATGGTAATGTATAACTTTTTCCTCTTCTATAAAATTTGAGAACTGATGTCACATTGTGATCTGTTTCTTGTATCTTTGGTTTCAGGTCTGACTACTACTGATGAGAATAAATGGAAGGAGTTGCGACGGTTCACACTTTCCACTTTGCGAGATTTTGGGATGGGAAAGAAAAGGATGTCTGAGAGGGTGCAGGAAGAAGCCATTTGTTTGGTGGAAGAAATTGCTACCACAAAAGGTTATAAACAGCTAATTTACAAGATAACTGAGTGCATTAATGAGCACAAAATAAAGAAAAAATTAGATAGGCAGTGAATGTCTCCTTTCATTTTCACAATATTGTTCAAAAGCAAATGGAAAAGTAATAGATCTGTTTCTCCCTCATTTTTATACTGTGTCAGCTTTTGGCTTAATAAAATTACAACATTGCACGTAAATCTTACTTGGCTGCAGCACTGAGAGATCAGAAACAATAGGAACTTGTGGCTTTATAAAATTAAAACTTTACCCAAAACTAGTGAAATATTAGGCTGGTTGCAGTAACACACATCAAGCAAATTCAGAAACCAGCAAAAAGGTTAAGGGAGGTAAGGAAACATGCATAAGAATAGGCTCCATGGAGGACAGAGATCTGAAAGGCAACATGGAGTTGAATTAAAGGGCCACAAATACAATTTATTCAGGAAGTTGAAGCAACTTTGAAAGCCATCGTTATGGTCATCTGGAAAAAAGAGATAGGAAAAAAGTATATTGGTTGTTGTTGTTTTTTTAAAGGGAAGTATATTAGAAGGAAAGGGGGTACTGCTGGGCAAGATCATCCATGGGCATGGGGTGAGCTATCATCAGTATGCTGATGACACCCATCAGTATGCTGATGACATCTCCATCTCGTGTCCAATCAGTGAAGCAGTGGAAGTAATGTGCCAGTGTCTGGAGGCTGTTAGAGTCTGGATGGGTGCTAACAGGCTCAAGCTCAATCCTGACATGACAGAGTGGCTGTGGGTTTTTCTTCCCAAGAACATCTCCATTAGTCTGTCCATCACCCTGGGGGGGAGCTTCTGAGAGGGTCCGCAACTTGGGCGTCCTCCTTGATCCACAGCTGACCTTAGACCAGTGTTTTTCAACCTTTTTTCTTCAGGGGAACCCTTTGGTTTCATCAGATTTCTGGCGGAACCTGTACTGTGTATCAGTACAATTTATGTCCCTTCAGGTCCTAGGAGAAGAGCCTTCTCTGTGGGGGGGCCGGCCCTCTGGAATCAACTCCCTCCAGAGATTCGCATTGCCCCCACCCTCCTTCCCTTTCATAAGAGTCCACTAGTGAATGTGTACGACACTGTAGAATGTTTTGAATGTTTGATTTTTCAACGTTTAGCTTTTAAAAAAAATTAAATTAATTGTTTTGTTAATTGGATTTAGAAGTGTTTTATATATTGTATTTTTCATTGAAATGTTGTAAGCCACCCTGAGTCCACAGAAAAAAGAGCCAGGGTGGCTCAGCAGGTAGAGTACAGTACTGAAGGCCACTAAAGCTGACTGTAGATCTGTAGGTCAGCGATTCAAATCTCATCACTGGCTCAAAGTTGACTCAGCCTTCCATCCTTCCGAGGTGGGTAAAATGAGGACGTGGGTTGTGGGTGCAATATGCTGGCTCTGTTTAAAAAAGTGCTATTGCTAACATGTTGTAAGCCACCCGGCATAAAAAAATTGAATGAATGAATGAATGAATGAATAAATAAATAAATAAATAAATCCAATAAATAAATCCAATAAATAAATAAATAGACCAAATCAACAGCCTGCAAAGATAGATAGGTAATTATTCTTATCCACACTGAGAGTATATGTACCTAGAGAAATTCCTTGTGTGCCTGATCATACTTGACCAATAAGAATGCTATTCTATTCTAATTTAAAGGCAGAAATGAAACCATGGATAATGAATTGTTTTTATTGCATGAGGGTGAAGAACTGGAAGGTACTGTGGATGTGAAAGAGGTCATAAATACTATTCCTTTAGTGCAGGGGTGTCAAACTTGATTTCATTGAGGCCGCATCAGGGTTGTGCTTGACCTTGGGAGTACTCTGTCAGTGAAAACAGGGCCCTAAGCTCCTGTTTTTCAGCTTGGACCAGTGATGGGCTCCTACAGGTACAATCAGGTATGCAGAACCAGTAGAAAATTTTGGAATTTTTTTCTTTTTTCCCCCTTCTGAGCTCTGGATATGTTTTTCCTATCACAGTAAATGAGGTTGAATGTGTATAATTTTAGCAGAGTTGCGTGAGCTTGTGTGTGTATACATACACATACCATTTATATAGTAGATAATATATATATATATATATATATATATATATATATATATATATATATATATATATATATATATATTGTGCCTGTGTGTAATATGTATCTACACATATGTCATATATACACAGAATTAAATAGTATATTTATTTACTAATATTTACTAATAGTAAATAAATAGGAAAATTGTATCTCTTTGAGGCGAGGAGAGGCCAGGCACCCTAACCCTAACCCAAACCCTTGATGTGAGTGACATCAAGTTGGTCACCTTTAAGCCAGTCACATGGCCTTAAAGGCCTTGGTCACATGATCATCACACCACTCCCACCTGGTCACATGGCCAAAAAGCCATCACTCACAAAATAAGCCACACCCACAGTGTGGCAGTAAAAATGTTTGCAGCCCTTCACTGGCTGGGATGGTCTCTTGCAACCCTCTGCCAATGAAAGCAGAGCTCGCGTGGTCCACGCACAACCATCATGTGCTCCATTTTTGATGGCAGAGGCACCACAGGTCGGTCCTTTTCTGTTTCCAGAGTGGCTCCACGGGTCAGATGTAATCACCCTACAGGCTGGATCCAGCCCCCGGGCCTTGAGTTTGACAACCCTGGTTTAGTGAATTATGGCACCTTTTAATATAATCTTTAATGGAAAAATCTCTGGAGTGAGAAGGGAGAAATGGGAGACTAGTAAATGTTATTATATAGAAAGAAAACAGAAAAAGAGAGTGTTTAGAAGGAGAAAAGGAGGGCTAGGCAGGAGAGATTAGTTAAAATAGGAGGCAGAACCTTTGAATATATGAAGATGGGAAGGACAAAATGGCAAAACTCGCCATGGGCAGAAAAAGGCAAAGGAAAGAGTGATAAAACAATTGTTGACTGAAACAGTTTGTTTGTGCAGAAACTCTTGCGATAGCAGGTTCAAAATGGTTACAGAATTTTAATATTTTGATTACCGTATTTTTTGGAGTATAACACAGACCGGAGTATAAGACGCACTTTAATTTTTTGGGAGGAAAATAGGGAAAAGAATCTGCTTACCAGATATTCATCTGGCTAGTGTCCTTAGTCTGTTCATTTTATCCCCTGGTTAGGGCTTTAAAAAAAGCCTTATTTGGAGAGAGTAACAACGAAATAGTTTGCAAGCCAGTAAGAGCTGGGAACATTGTTAGAACCTGGTTAGGGCTGGAAAGAAAAATTCTGAGCAAATAGAGCAATGGAAAAAAACTGAAAAGACTTATCACTTGGAAAACATTATTTGCAGAGAGTAACAATGAAAGACCTTGAAAGCTGCTAAGACCTGGGAACATTGTTAGCACCTTGTTAGGGCTGGAAAGAAACATTTGGAGCAAGTTAGAGCAATGAAAACAAACCTGCACACACTTAGGACTTGGGAAACTTTCTTAGCAGAGAGTAACAATGAAAGATATTGCAAGCCAGTAAGAACTGGGAACAGTGTTAGCATCTGGTTAGGGCTGGACATTCAGAGCAAGTAGAACAATAAAAAAACCCTACAAAGTTAGGGTTTGGAAAACATTATTCATAGAGAGTAAGAATGAAAACGTTTGCAAGTGGGTAGGAGTTGGGAACATCGTTAGCACCTGGTTAGGGCTGGAAAGAAATTGAATTGGAGAAAGTTAGAGTACTGAAAAAAATTCTGCAAAGACTTAGAGCTTGGAAAACATTCTTCGCAGAGAGTAACAATGAAAGAGCTTGCAAGATAAGATCTGGGAAGATATTTAACACGTAGTTAGGGCTGAGGAAAAAAGCTTCAAAAAAAGCTGCATTCATAAGATAAGACATACCTGAATTTTCAGCCTCTTTTAGGGAGGAAAAAAGTGTGTCTTATACTCTGAAAAATACCGTATATTCCATTCTTAGGAAAGAATAATAATTCAAATTTCTCTGAGATGAATAACTTTTTATAGCAGTTTTGAAGTGAGATTTGAGTCAGGAAAGATCCACATTTACTGATCTCAGTCATAAATGTCTCTGGTTATTTTTTTTTTTTTTTGCAGGGCAGCCTTTTGACCCAAGAATAATTTTTTCAACTGCTGCTGCTAATGTGATCTGTGCAGTCGTTTTTGGCAATCGATTTGATTACAAAGATAAAACCTTCCTAGAGCACCAGAAGATTATGGAGTCTCAGATAAAATACTCTGCTAGTTACTTAGGACTGGTATGTATCTTGCCTTCTTGTCATGAACCTCCATTTTAAGTAGCAGGTGTACTTTTGTTTGCAAATGTCCAGGTCAAAAATATAAAGATAAGATTAGATGAACTACTAGGCAGGAGAAGGCATATCTAGACATCTAAGCATAAATGGGTTCTTAGCAAAATCTCTCATGATTGTGCTTATTTCCTGGGAAACCATTTCTTTATCTCTTAACTCCTTTGGGCCATGTCAGATTCTGGGCACATGTTTCTTTTTTATCATGGAATTGTTAGACAGTTCCTCTATCTTTATGCACACAGCTAGTTTCTCTCTTGCTCTCAAGGATCGAGAGATGGATGTGACTGGTATCCTAGGCCAGTGTACCTGACTCCTGAGTCTGATAGCCAGGACATTGGAGAGGATATGGTGTCAGGGGCTGAAAGTCAATCAGGGCCTTCTGTACCTCCTGAGGTGCACAGGAGACTCAGGAGAAGAGTTGGAGCCTCCTTTGTGTTTACATCAATTATTAGATCACGAAAAGGACAATGCATATTGTGTTTATTAACCTTGGGCGGCATCGGAAGCTATTTTTAATATTTTAACGTTTTATACTTTCATAGGTCATTCATATCAATTAACTATGGTTTTATAGTGGTTTTATTTTGTATTTATATTTTTTTATTGTATGACTGGATGTATATATATGGGAATGGGGAAATGAATGGAAGGACTGACTGCTTAGCTAGAATTAGACCACTGGGGGTGAAGGTCTGTGCCCTCCATGCTGAGTGGACTTACAGAAGCATGTGGGGGCCCCATATAACCCCTGGTTATGTGAATGTATGGGGCCTGCCGGAGGAGAGGGAGATTGGTGGAGTTGGAGAGGCAATCTCTTGGGAGCACAAGGAGAGGAAGGTAAGATGGGAGCTGCAGGGTAAGCCGCTCATGGGGAACTGGGTCTCGCTATCTCACAGCGAGACCTGGATTTTCCAGCAGGCCTAGAATTAGACTGATTGCAAGTATGTAAGTTTTTTTATATTATTGTTATTATTAGATTTTAACTGTTTTTATTGTTGTTGTATTTATTCCATTTGTTAGCCGCTCAGAGTCCGTTTGGAGTGAGCGGTATATAAATACAGTAAATAAATAAATTAAATAGATAGATAGATAGATAGATAGATAGATGGATGGATGGATGGATGGATGGATGGATGGATAGATAGATAGATAGATACCTAGATAGATAGATAGATAGATAGATAGATAGATAGATAGATAGATAGATAGATAGATATCTAGAATTGTTGGCCACACCCTTAGGATATTTAAGGTTGAGCAACATGTTGCTTCAGTGTGGAAGTCAACTTTCATTATGTTCCAGAAGTCTGTTCGTATTTCTCTTTTTGGATATTATGATTTCAATGATGAATTATGAACTGGGGAGTGGGGCTCATTATCTCTAAGCTTCCTGCCAACTCAGAGTGAGTCAGTTAATGAGAGCTGTGTGATCAAAGAAAATATCTGTGAGTTTTGGTTTCTGTTTTGGACTCTAATTAGCAGCTGGCACCAAACAGACATTTCTTGCTTTGTTGCTGGATTTCTAAATGCAAACCTTTCTTCTCCTAAAATATTAGAATTACATGCTTAAATCTTGTAAAATAGTCGGGGGGGGGGGGCTTTTTTGGGTGGGGCTC
This sequence comes from Erythrolamprus reginae, assembly GCF_031021105.1. NCBI lineage: Eukaryota > Metazoa > Chordata > Lepidosauria > Squamata > Dipsadidae > Erythrolamprus > Erythrolamprus reginae. The sequence goes on from NC_091951.1 coordinate 142,323,161, forward strand.
ATCAATGGAACATAACATTTTCACCATTATCCCTTTGTGGAAGAGACAGTTCCCCTATCTTTATGCACAGAGCCAGTTTCTATCTTCACCTCTTGGAGGACTTTGGACATTATCACCATTTTCCCTTTGGGAAGAGACAAGGGAGGCTGGGAAAGCAGTGGGGAATCATTCGACACAGTATCAAAGTAACAACATCAAAGTAAAAACTATTCTCTGAATATTTGGGGCATTAACCCTCCACCATTATGGTCTAATAAGCTATTGCATTGAATGTGAACTCTATAACAGGTATACAATACATTCCCAAAAATTGTGGAACTCTTTCCTGGGCCACACCAAAATATTTTTGCTGAAGCTGGCAATATCCTTGATTATATCCGTGAGAATGTGGATTTGCACAAAAAGACATTGGATCCCCAGAACCTGCGTGACTATATCGATTGCTTCCTTCTTAAATTGGAAAAGGTAGGTATAGATTCCATATCTGCATAATTGTTTAAATATCTCTATTATGCATCTAAGAGGGGCAGCATACAAATCCAATAAATAAATAAATAAATAAATAAAATAAATTAGATGGGACCAGTTCATCCTATATGAAGAAATATGGAAATATTTATTTTCTCCCCTTTTTTCTTAACTTTTGGACAATCCATTAATTGCCATTTGTTATATTACTATTCCAGGCATAATTGTTGCTTAAGTTATCCATTCAATTCTGAAAATTAGGTCAAACAATAGAAAAGAACTCTGTTAACTTTAAGACAGCAAAATTCACCTTCAAAAAATGAGTCTGCATAAGCATTTTCTTCCCATGCTGTTTTAAATTTTAGAAGGCATTTCTTTAAAGATCTACAATCACAATAGATAATATAAAGATAATTAAGTAGCATTTTCTGGAATCATCTTGTCGCAGCAATTTCTACTAGGATCAGTCTGTCAAATGTAATGGCTAAACTTCTATGGAACAGATTTAATTCTCTTTTCCAAGCAATACACCTTAGAATTGATTAGGCCAGTGATGGCGAACCTATGGCACGGGTGGGTGTTTTTGGCTTCCTGAGAACTTACAGGAGGATGGGGCCTGTGGAGGGCAAAACAAGAGCCTACCTGGCCCACCAGAGGTTGGGAAATAGGCCATTTCCAGCCTCCAGAGGGCCTACGGAGGGTGGGGGAAGCTGTTTTTGCCTTCCCCATGAATTGAATTATGGGTGTGGGCGCATTTGCAATAGCATAAGCTTTTGGCACCTGAGGAAAAATGGTTTGCCATCACTGGATTAGGCCAACTCCAACAATGCTAGTCAAACCTGGATTATCAATTCTTGTGGTAAATATTTGAAGGGTAGGCACGTTGTTTCTTCCTGTGCATGAAAAACTGATTCCAGAAATACCTTAGAATTGAAGAACTTTTCTATATATTCTAAAGTGACTCTGAATTACATTTCCTATAACTGAAAGAGACTCTCTGAAGAATTTCATGAATTTATTTCAATTCCAAATAGAATTTTTTTGTTCTTCTTTTTCTCTTCGCATTTTCTTTTTTAGGGCCACAACCCATCTGAGGATATCTACACTCTTGAAGATCTTGTGATTATGGTTTTTGGCCTCTTTCGTGGTGGGACAACAACCACAAGCCAGGCTTTGCTTTGTAGCCTTCTAGCGATGTCTAAATTGCCACATATTCAAGGTATAGAAATACCCATAAATATATACAACTGTTGGTATTCCTAAAGTTGCCACTATTAATGATAATAAAGTAATGATGATTTTTAAAGTAAACATATTTTTTAAAGAAAAAAGAAAGTAAAAATGGAGTTGAGTAAAGGAAACTCGTTGCAGCTGGATTTTTGCAATTTCCTAGGAACATTTGGGAAGTGTTTTCCCACTGTCTTCTTATAGAATTTTTTTTAGATTTCCCAATCTAGCTAATATACCTTTGGAACAATTGGATTTCCCATTGAATTTTATTGGTTAGATCAGGAAGAGGCAAAAGTGATTGAATGTCTATGGAGAGTCTCAGTCATCCAGGTCATGGTTGTCCTAAAGGTGCTTTTTCAGGGAACAACTGGACTTTCTTTTTTTCTTTTTTTGAAGATGTTTCACTTCTCATCCATGAAACTTCTTCAGCTCTGATTGGATTGTGAGGAAGGGAAGAGTTTATATTCTTTGCAGACAGGTGTCTGCATCGTTTTAGAGAGTCATTGAGGCACTTGGATATTTATCTGTTCTCAGGGCCATCTGAGTAATGCAAATAGCTCCTGTAGTCTGCAATTTTTCTGGATTCTAGATGAATGGATTTCCAGAATAATTGCAGACTACAGGGAACCATTTCACTACTCAGGTGACCCTGAGGATACAGATAAACCTCCTAGTGTCTCAATGACTTTCAAAAGGATGCAAGTGATCATTTGTCTACATGGAATATAAATCTTTGCATTACTCACTGTCAGCGGTGGGTTGCTCCCAATTTGTCCCAGTTCTATGAACTGGTAGTGCTGGTGATGAGCAACTCTTCCCACCCACCCAGGACGCTTTTGTGTATGCGCGAACATGTGTCCAAGCCTATATTAAAGGGTTAATATTAATATTAAATATTAAACCACTACTGACCACCATCCAGTCAGAGCTGAAGAAGCTTCTTGGAGGAAAGGTGAAATGTCTTAAAAAAAAATACAAGAAAGTCAAATTGCCTCCTGAATAAAGCATATTTTTTGTGATTGAATGCTGTAACGACAATCTCCCCTACCCTGCAGCCATAGACCAATCAATCAGTATACTTACTTTAAGGAATCCTAGTATGAATAACTGAAATTAGTATAGTATAGTTTTCTTGAGGATCATTTTTGCAATAATATAAATGAAATACAGTGATACCTTGTCTTACAAACTTAATTGGTTCCGGGACGAGGTTCTTAAGGTGAAAAGTTTATAAGATGAAACAATGTTTCCCATAGGAATCAATGGAAAAGCAATTAATGCGTGCAAGCCCAAAATTCACCCCTTTTGTCAGCCGAAGCGCCCGTTTTTGCGCTGCTGGGATTCCCCTGAGGTTCCCCTCCATGGGAAACCCCACCTCCAGACTTCTGTGTTTTTGCGATGCTGCAGGGGAATCCCAGCATCGCAAAAACAAGCACTTCGCTGGCAACGGAAGTCCGTAGGTGGGGTTTCCCATGGAGGGGAGCCTCAGGGGAATCCCAGCAGCACAAAAATGGGCGCTTCGCTGGCAATGGAAGTCCGGAGGCGGGGCATCCCAGTGGCGGCAGTGGGTTTGTAAGGTGAAAATAGTTTGTAAGAAGAGGCAAAAAAAATCTTAAACCCCGGGTTTGTATCTCAAAAAGTTTGTATGACGAGGCGTTTGTAAGATGAGGTATCACTGTATATGAACATATCTCTCAACTCAAGGTATCATCTCCAACATTTTGAACTACACTGCTTCAGACAATGGTGAAATGGATTTCCATAAGAATGTTTAATTACGACAGATGAAAATAATAAAGATTGTTACAGAATGTAATTAATCTTAAAGTATGATACCTCCCAAAATTAGTTATAGATTGAATCACTAGCTTTTTAGAAATGGCCTCATACATTTTGGAGCCTGTTTGCTTCTGGCATAAATATTAATTAAACATATAATAACAGTGTATGCAATTAATTTAAGAGCTGTATCTTTTCTCTTGATTACTGTTTATCCCTTTTTTTGGTGAAGACTTTAATCACAGTAAGCATAAAGCATTTCTACACAGAAATGCTTTATGCTTACTGCCTCTGAAGATATCTAGTAAAGAACAGAGATACAAATAATGTAAATCTTATGTTGCATTAGAAAAGTTGAAACGATCTCTTCTGAGGAATGACTTTGAGGAGGAGCCATTGTCCTGACTAGAACCGTCTTCCCTGGATGTGCTTTGGAGCACATATTTCTATTCAAATGACTGCAGATGCTCAGATGACAAAGTCTGTCAATCTCATCTCAATCTGTTCTTCTCACAGCTAAGGTGCAACAGGAAATTGACGAGGTGGTGGGAAGAAATCGCACTCCAACCATGGAAGACCGGTTGACGATGCCTTTCACAAATGCCGTTATTCATGAAGTTCAGAGATATCAGAAAGCGACCCTTGAGACCTTTCCACGGGCAACAACCTGTGACACAAAGTTCCGTGGTTACACCATTCCCAAGGTATATTTATGAAGGTTCTCTAGGAAAGAAAGGAAAGAATGATTTAGATCCTGAATATGTGAGGCAGTTTGAATAAAAGAGCAATTTAGAGAAATATGTATTGAAAGAAATATCAATTCCTTCCCACCTCATTCTTTTATTTTAGACAAATGGAAAGCAAAGGATCTTTCTTCCCCATATGAAATAGTATCCTTTAATGGCAGTTTCTTCATCTCCCTCTAGGGCATGGCTATTGTGCCAGTCTTCTCCTCTATGCATTTTGACCCTCTTCATTGGGAGACTCCAGAGAAGTTCAATCCCAATCATTTTTTGGATGAAAATGGCCAGTTCAAGAAAAAGGATGCTTTCATGCCATTCTCAGCAGGTACAAGACTCTGGAACAGATTGTATTACAAATTCATATGCTTACCTGATCCACATTAGTCTTTTACCACAGACAATTACAGCAAGTATTTCATAATAACCTCTGTTTTCTTCATTGTTTTGTAGGGAAGAGGGCCTGTCCAGGGGAGGCCCTGGCTAGAATGGAGCTCTTCCTTTTCTTCAGTACTCTGCTCCAGAATTTCACCTTCTCTCTGGTTGGGGACACCAAAGATTCGGATGTAATGTCTCTGTATACAGACTTCAGAAACAATCAATACCCCCTTATACGGGCTGTTAAACGTTCAGTGGACACTTGCGGTCAATAATTAGGAGAAAGCAGCTATGATAATAGATACTCAAATAAAGCATGTGGGATGGCTATTACATTTATATTATATTATATTAATCAAAATTTCAATATATAATATGTACTGGAGATTTAAACGTACAAGGGTCTCAAATAGAAGTATTACAGCAAATTGATGTTGTGGACTAATCTATATTTGAAGGTAACAAGGAAGATCTTGTACTGGTACACATTGGCTAATGCAAGATTTAGAAATTTAATTCATTAAATTAATAGGCCTCCAAACTCTTTGTGAACTCTGGGTGGCATACAAGAAATAAAAATAATATAAAAACAATTAAAATTCCTAAATTAAAACCCTTCATGTCTTCCTGGTCAGAGCTGGATGGTATAGTACAGCAGTCCCAGGCCTGCTGGTAGAGACATGTTTTCAAGGCTTTCTGGAAGGCCAGGAAGGTGGGGGCGGTGCATACATCCAGGGGCAATTGGTTCCAGAGAACTGGAGACACCACAGAGAAGGCCCACCTATTTAGGCCTGGCAATTGACATTGTTTGGCTGATGGGGCCCAGAGAAGGCCAACTCTGTGAGCCCTAATCAGTGGCTGGGAGGTGTGTGGCAGAAGGTGGTCCTGTAAGTAATCTTACCCTAGGCCATGTAGGGCTTTATAGGTGGTAACCAACACCTTAAACCCTGCTGTTCAGTTCGAGAAAACTCCCTAATCTTATGTTCCCGGGTCTATTTGACCCGGACTGCAAATTGATCAAAAGGATATTCCAAATATTTCTAGCCAAATATATATAAAAAGTGAAAATAATGGCACACAGCAAGGCCTGGGGGGGGGGGGGGACCCTTTTGTGGCAAAAATAAACCAATAAGAATCATTTTTTTCAGTTCATTTCTATTTTTCTTATGTTTATATTTTGACATGGGGGGAGGGGCTTTTTGATCAAAATAAAAATATAAGCCTCAATTTTTTCAGTTCAATTTTCATATCATTATGTTCATAAATGTTCAAACTAGTTTTCCAGTGGAAAAAGTTTTCAAAAAGACCAATTTCAAGTACCTAAAAAAAAAATCATTTTGGTCCGGGTCTATATGACCCGAAACAGAGTCAACGTGACTTTATTTTTTGCCCAGAAAAAAATTCCCCCCCACCCCCACAAATATTTTTATGATGATCAGCCATGTTAAAATGAGTAAATGAATGCATAATATATTAAAAGTATTTCAGATTTGAAGCCTGCGTAAATATAAAGTGAAAATGTTTGCAAGCAGCCAAGGGGGGGAGGGCTTATTTATGATTGTAAACAACCAATAAGAAATATTTCTTTCAGTTCATTTTTATTTTTCTTATATTCAGAAATGTTCAAACTACCAATCCCACACCAACTTTAGTAAAATTGAACACATTTTGCAAGCAAAACTATCCATAAATTGAAAAATATTTCACAAAAATGGGGGGCAGGCATTCTATCAGCAAAATAAACCAATAAGAATTACTTTTTTCATTTCAATTTTCATATCATTGTGTGCAGAAATGTTCAGACTACTTTGCAAGTGAAAAAAGAATTCAAATTGACCAAACATAAGCACTTCAAATGAAGAGTTTTCGGTCCGGGTCAGTGTGACCGGGGAACAGAAGAAGTGTGACTTTTTGTTTTTCAGCAAGAAAGAAACCCCCCACCCCCCAAAAAAAAATTCTCATAGAGAGAACCTTTGAAATGATGAAAAGTCATGAAATTTCAAGTTTCAGATATGCAGGGAAATTTTTTTACAGGGACTCAAACTTGGCTTCGGGTCACATACGTCCCAAACAGAACAGCAGGGTTAAATTTCATCTGGAGGAGCCAATGCAGTTCAAGAAGTGTTGGAGCAATGTCGGTATACCTAGGAACACCCACAACAGCTTGTGTGGGTGCATTCTGGACTCATTGTAGTCTCTAAATGCTTTTTAAGGTAAGCCCCTTGTAGAGCGCATTGCAATAGTCAAGCCGTGAGGTGATAATGGCATGAGTGAATGTGAGAAGAGACTCCTGATCTAAATAGGGCCACAATTGGTGCACAAGGCAAACCTGTGCAAAGGTCCCCCGAGCCACAGCCGAAAGATGTTGTTCCAATCTCAGCTGCAGGTCTAGGAGGACACTCAGATTGCAGACTTGTTTTGAGGGGGTTCGTGTTTCCCCCCTCCCAGAAACAAGGTTGGACAGACAGAACCATCCTTCAGAGGCAATGCCAAGAGCCACTCAGTCTTATCTGGTTTAAGCTTGAGCCTCCCTGAATTGACACAGGGTGGAGATGTAAAGCTGGGTGTCATCAGCATACTGCTTAATTAAACCTCACCCTGTGTCATCTGATGACCTCACTCAGTGATTTCATGTAGATGTTAAATAGGAGGGGGAAGAGAACCAACCCCTGGGGCCAAGGGGTCGTCTTCTGTCCCCCCAATCCCTCCTGTCATCGCAGAAGGATACCATTGTCAATGGTATCAAATGCTGCTGAGAGTTCAAAGAGTTCAAGGATAAAGGAATGCCATCACCAGAGATCATCCATTGGCAAGATCAAAGCAGTTTCAGTGCTGTAGCCAGGTCTGAAACCTGCCTGATAAGTGTCTATTTTATCGGATTCATCCAATGACCATAGAAGTTGGAGTGCCACTACTTTTTCAACAACCTTGCCTATAAAAGGAAGGTTGGAGACTGGATGTTAGTTTTTTAAATTAGCTGGATCCAGGGAAGGCTTCTTGAGGAGGGGCCACACAACCATCTCCTTTAGGAGCTGTAGAAAGGACCCCTCACTGAAAGAAGCAATGATCAATGCCTGGATCCAGCCTCATATCACCTCCCTACTGGCTGAGACCACCCAGGAGGGGCATGGGTCCAGCAAACAAGTGGAGGAGCTCACTACTTCCATGGCCTTGTCCACTTCATCAGGTGTCACTGGTTCAAACTCATCCCACACAATAGGACTAGGACTTACCCCAATCATCTCTGTCGACATTGCCCAATCGGAGTCCAGGTTTGTCCGAATCTTAGAGACTTTGTATGCAGGAAACTGAACAAATTCATCAGCTCTACCCTATAAGGACTCATACACTTCCTCCACATTAAGAAGGGAACATGTCATCCTAAACAGGGCAGCTGAGTGTGATTCTGTGGATGCAATAAGTGTGGAAAAATGTGAACATTTTGCCACCCAAATCACCACTAGATAAGTCCTAATAAAGGCTCTTAATAGTGTCCAGTCAGATTCAGATTTACTAGCCCTACAATGTTGCTTTAGATGTCTCTTCTGGTGTTTCATGTAGTGCCATAGAGAGGTTGCATAGGCGCAATCCGATCCAGTGCCCTCGATTTGGCCCTCTTCCAAGCCATCAACAGGGACTTCCCCGGATTGTGGGCAAGCGAGTTGGGTATGTCTCTAAGCGCCCTCTGGAGCCCTTCTGGGTTTATTAGTTGTCTGGGACGGAATCACTTAATTGGCTCTGCCTCCCTGCCATGGAGGATTGCTGTCATAAAGTCTAGCTATAACAGAAAATGATCTAACCATGACAACCTCTTTTTTTCTTTCTTTTTCCTCCCTTTTAAATATTTCCTCCACATTCACGTACAAATTTTTCAAATTTAACATGTATATACCTTCCAATTATATACATATATTTCCATTTTTTAAATTCATTATTTCATAATTCCAAACACCCCCCAAAATAAAATAAAGACATAACTATATTATAGGTATATAACATCTAACCAATTTAAAACCACTGAGGATGGTATCAATCTACCAGATTTTCAACTTTTGTTTGAAAGAAGATTTCTCATGAATATTTTACTCTTTGGATCTGAAATCTGGGCACATTTTAGGATCTGAGCATATTCAACTGGTATCTTGATTTTCATTCTTGAAAACCAACAAATGGGGGGGTGGGGGGGAGCCATATCCAAAGCAACACAACAGCTTTCCCAATGCTCCAGGATATCCTGTTGAATCACAGCTGTTTCACCCTGTTGGAGGGTCAGGTTTGATAGGAGAACATCTTGGGAACCGCATGGTACTGCAAAATCCTGCAGGTAAGCAGTCCCCTGAGCATCAGCCAGCTGGAGGTGACCAGTCGCCCATAGCTTCAGAGGTAAAGCGGTGGCAGAGAGGCTCTAAAAGCAAAATAGATATGTCATCTGGTGAGAAATCTTCTTTGAGAACTTAAAATTTGGACTTGGGAAGAAGAGATATATTGGATGTTTCTAAAAAGTGGTCTTTTAACTTAATTTTGGTGAGGGAAGAGACCTGAAGATGCCAGAACTTTGATTTCTGGTTCAGTGGCGGGAAAAGCTTTGTGTATTGCCATCTCTCCTGACTGCTACATTTAAGGTGATGGAACAATATATTGACAGTGTTTCTGTAAAGTGCCACAACTCTTAAAATGCTGATGCCTTAAAGAGAGAAGAATTTTTGCTTGTCTTGACTGGATTTTTCTATTTTCTATTTATTTTTTATTCTTAAAGATATTGTAAAGGCATTCTGAAAGATTTTTCTCTCTCTATTTTTAAAGGTTTTTTCTATATTGCCACCTGTAGCAAGAAGTTAAAAAAATGTTTAGGGTGTAGCATGGGAAAGTTATTTTAACTTGAGAACTTGCTACATTAATAACAAAGCCAGGTGCAGTTTGTTTATTCAGCTTTGTTATTGCTACAAAGTGATAATAAGTTTTCTTCTCTTTTGGAATGTACATAAACTGCGCTCTTTTGCTTGAGGCTTCTGTATGATAATTTAGACAAGACACCCTTTAATTTTATATTTAATCTATGATTTTATATTTTTATATCATATAATTTTAATATAATTTTTATAATTTATTATATTTAAGTCACATTTTTACTTCAAGATTAGTGCTTTTTTCCTTTTTCTCTTTTAATTTGTTTCTTTTTTTTCTTTTTATTGGATTTATTTTTATCAGGTGTTCTTACGGCATCAGGTATGTCTATCTACTCTTGGATTATCAGATGAATGGGTTTTTTTCTTTTTCTCTCCCCCCCCCTATTTTTAGCTTAAATTTTATTGGGTGTTTGTTTGAACATTGGATTTCTATATCTTTTAAAAAATATATTATTATTGGATTTTATTTTTTTTTGCTTCTTGGCTTTTGATTTTTATCGGGTGTTTCTTAACACCAAGTTTGTATACCCACCCTTTGGATTACTATCTGATTAGAATACTACTGCCTGATTGGATTACAAAATGACTGCAAAGAAACCACCCATCCTTGAAGTACTCTGCTGTAGACAACAAGCATTATAGAGAAATTGGTGTTTGCTGAAATTAAGAGTGCACTGCATGCCTTAAGAGAAGATGTAAAACTGAATAGAGAAAGCACAAATGAAGAATTTAATTTAGTTAAAGAAAATTTGAACCAAGTGATTAAAAATCTAAATCACATTAATGTTGAAATGAAAGAAATGAAGGAAATTATTGCTAAAAATGAGCAATGTATACAAAAGGTTGAAGAAAAGGCCCAAACTCATGATACAAAGATAGAGGAGTGAACTGATGACATAAGAAAAAAGACAAGAGAGGATTTATATAATCCTTGAGGTGGACCGTGCTGAATTTTCCTTGCACTTTCAGAATATTCCAGAAGAAAAAGGTGAGAATCTACAAGAAATATTAGGCAATATTTTGGCAGAAACAATGGAGAAGATAAAGAAAAAATAATGATTAATATTGATCAGGCTTACAGAGTGATATGTGATGAGACACAACTTTCCAACAGATGTCCATGCTAGATTTACTAAAAAGAGGTGTAGAACACAAATACTTCAAAAGCTTAGAACTGCGATTTTCAAGTATAGAGAAAAGGGAATGACAGATCTAAAGCAGATGCCAAGGAAGGTAAGGGATTTATGAAGAGAGCATCAATTTCTTACAAGAAAGCTCTGCCAAAGAGGAATCAATTTTATATGGTTGGTCCCGGAAGGCATATTCTTGGTGTGGCAAGGTCAAAGATATAGATTGTTGTGGTTAGCTCTGGCCCAACTCCTGCCCCAAGGACTGTGGATGTGGGGGAGACATCCACATGCTGTAGGCCTGTTTTGCCCCCGGTGGAATCTGCTGATGAAGGCTCCTCTGACCAAGAAGACATGAGTGACAGGGAGGAGGAGAGTGTGGCAGACAGCTCAGAAGGAGATCAATTATCTAGCTCCTCCTTGGATTCAGAACAAGAGTTAATGATACAGCCACGCATGTGGAGAGCAATGCATAGGCAACAACAACTGAGAGATTATTATCAAAGAAAATGAGGCCACCTGTGGTTGGATGGGGCTGTGGTAATTAGTGAGGCTGCTATAAATAGTAGCCTGTGGGTTTGGCCATTGTGGAGGATTATCTGATCATTGTGTTTCATGACTGCTTTACTGACTTTGAGCAGGTGAACGATACAATGATAAAATGGATGAGAAATGTAGGCCATACAATAGATATAGATAGCTGGCAGCAATTACAGGAGAGGAATTATAAAATGACAATGTCAACTGCTTTTAAGGAAAATTTGTATAAGATGTTTTATAGATGGTATATATCACCAGAAAAGCAAGCCAAAGTGTTTAAGAATTTGTTGATGATCTGTTGGAAATATAGCGAGTTACCTGGCTCTTTTTATCAAATGTGGTGGACTTGTTCAGAAGCACGTAAATATTGAATGCAAATTCAACTGGATTAAGAAAGACTATTGAACTTAAACCAGAGATATACCTTCTGGGTATTCTACCAGATAATTTTGACAAAGAAGAAACACATTTAATTATACAAATTGTTATGGCAGCTAGGATTGTATATGCACAAAATTGAAAACTGAATAGAGTACCAACTGGAAGGGAAGTTTTGAGAAAAATTATGGACTGTGCAGAGATGAATAGATTGACTTTGAAACTTAAAGATAAACAAGATTCTAATTATTATAAAATTTTGGGAAAGTTTTATGATTGGATAGAAAGTAAAAAGATATGTATGTATTAATAATTAGCTAATCTAATACAAAAAGATTGTATCTTTTTTATCGAAATGTTGTAAGCCACCCCGAGTCCAGCATATAAGTCAAATAAATAAATAAATAAATAAATAAATAAATAAATAAAACCTATTTATTGTTTATATTTTAAATATATAGAACTTTATTCTATATATTATGTGCTGTACTGTATTATGAGAAGTTTCCTTTATTATAGATACATATAGAATCTCTTAGTTATATTAAAATCTAAAAAAATATATTTAAAGGTTTTTGGTAAAATTATGGAATGTTCAGAATTAGATATGATGATGAGGCGGTTGAATAATCAAGTGGATACAGAGTTTTATAAAATTTGGTAAAAGTTTTACTGGTGGTGGAATTAAATAATGCTTAATGATGTTGAAGTATAGAGTTTTAATAGTTAAATGTATTAGATATAGAATAGATATTTTACAGAGACATTTACTTTTCTGAACAGATCTAAATAACCCAACCTTCAAATAGCAAGCAAGATGTTTTACTGGAATTCTTGTGCTAAACAAGAACACTTGAATAAGTTTATTTCTAATGACTGCTTTAATCCTGTTGCTTTTGCTCCTTGTCCGGCATTTAGATCAGTAGTGGCTTCTAAAACCCTTTACTGGGTTTGGATGGATGCGTGGAGTCTCCTTCCAACTTCGCTATCAATTCTTAGAACCAGGTACAACTGGGAGCAACTCACCGCTGATTTATTTATTTATTTAATAAATTTGTAGCCTTCATATTTGGAGCAACTTGTAAAATTAATGGTATTAGAATTCTTGATATTTTCAACGAAATCAAAATCAGGTTTTTTTTGTTTCCTGGGCAGGAATGGGCAATTGTTTTTTCAGCCTTTCCTTCCCAGCTGGCAGTTAGCACTGACATACAATGCCAGCGTTCTAAATAACATCTGAGAAATAAACCAAGTCCCAGTCCAATTCTCTCAATCAGAGCTTGATTTATTAACAGAACCATGTTAGCTACACAATTGTCATTCCAATTCTGATCCTTCCCAGAATCCCACCTAGGTTAAGGTTCATCTTACATCCCCCACACCCACAAGTTCATCACGAGAGCCAGTCTGTGTGCAGGGGCTTATCAACTTCCTCTTCTCGTCAGTTGAGGCAGAACAAATGGTGGCCTTGGCTTGGAGAAAGGAATCTTTGGTTGTGTCTATTAACTTTTCCCTCTGACTACTCACTATCCCTCCCATCCCCCCTTGTGTAGTGTCAGGCTGAACTCTCTAACTTCACATAAAGACTTCGGTCTGACATACGGTGACTTCCGTCTCCACTGAAACAAATTATTTTGCTTTCCAAAATTTTAGAAAGCGTACTCACAATTTCCATATTCAACATTAAATATTTTTCCTAGATTTGTAAAAATTTAATTGCTGTACATAAAATTATACTTTACAAATTCAAATTAGTATCTCTCTCTCTCTCTCTTTAGCACTCTTTAATGTTCTCTCATTTGGAGTTTTGGGTGAAAATAACATGTTATTATACTTGTCTCTATCATGTGGAAGTAACTTCCCTGGTCCATATAGTTCTTAGATGTTGCTCCTGTAGCATCCTGAATTTCACTTATTAATTGTAGTTCCACTAAAGTCTGAGAATGATTAGGTTTGTTTCTAAGGAGTGGATTACAACTCTGCTATCTCAGGAAGAATCGCAAAATGCCTTCAGCTGCCATTCCTTATTGCAAAAAATGGTGCCCTTTAAATCCTAGTAATATAAAATTCTTGTTTTCTTTTTAAAACAACTTTCATGTTGACCTACGTCTTAGATCTTATATTATTTAAACAATAAATGAAAAAGCCAGCAAGAAACAATCAAGTAAGAAGCTTTGAATTAAGTATATAATCCTTTTAGATGTTTTTTATTGGCATAGAGCTTTTTTATCCTTTTATTTAGTTTTAATATTGAGATTATATCTTAATAGCCTCTTTTATAAACTTACAGTTAATTATGTTACTCAATCACTGATTTCAGAGAACACATGCTCTTTAACCTGTTTTTTTTAATAACATCATTAAAATTTTACCAAATACTGGTTAGAGACTGTAATAAGATTAACTATTTCTTCAGGTTTTCATGTGTTTATCTAGACTGCAGTGGAAAGTTAGTACATCTCCACCAGCAGCAGGTTCTGTTCAGCTTCGAAACACTGAAGTACATTTTACAGAAGTTAAATATGCTGGGAGGTTTCTTTGCTGGGAAAAGGAACATGGATTTGGATAAAATATCGCCCATGAACTATTACAATGCTTTTCTTGGAACTTCTTTGTTCATAAGATATTATGGATCAACACCGAGGTTGTATTCTGATGGGTAATTAATGAAGTGAAATGCCAACTCAGTTGTGTTAATAGAAATGACATAGAAAATATAACCTCCAATTGAATAAGAGACAGCAAAGCAAGAGCATGTGGCCACATTTCATAAGTTGAGAACTGAAGAAATGAATAAAATTTGTCATCAAGCATGTTTGATTTGACCCCAGACCCTATTATGTACAGTCCTGTTTAGCAATGCACATTAGGCAAGACAGGATCTTGTTTCCTAACCAAACAACCCAATCCTGATTTACAGATAATATGAATACCATAGGGTTTATTGTACAGCATGTTGTATTTTAGAAGACACCTATACAAGTAATCCTTAACATATGACCACAATTGACCCCAAAATTTCAGTTGTTAAGTGAGACATTTGTTAAGTGGCTTTTGCCCAATTTTACAACCTTTCTTGACACAGTTGTTCAATGAATCAGTGCAGTTGATAAGTTAGTGTTCTGTCTGGGTTCCCCCAGACCTCAACACCAACTGGAAAAAACAGCCAGACACTCTGGTAAAAGCCAAAAGTATTTTATAGCTGGAAAAAATAAACACAGAGGAAAACCTGTTCTTCCCAACAGACAGGCTATAATACGTTACAGCAGAGTCCTGATGTCCAGACAATACAGCAAGCTTCTTGCTGGAACCCCCCCCCCCCAAGGTTTCAATAGTCAAAAGCACAAACCAGGATTCCAAGACGCCAAAGTTCACAGCCAGGTCCCAAGACTCTCAAAGATAAAACTCCACAAGCCAGGAAGGGTGGGTCTGCCTTTTAGCCTTTCCCAAGAGCACCACACCCAAACCCAGCTGTTGCCTCTTTAATGCTGAAAGTACTTAGCCAATTGATTCCGTCTCTGAGTAGCTCTTCTTTGTCGCAGATCAATTATGGCTTGTGCATTTTCCTCTAAGGAATCCAGGCTGCTTGCTGGGGAGAGCTCCCCCTGGTGGGACTCTGGCTGTCCTCCCTCTTCTTCAGCCTGGGATTCCTCCTCCTCGTCTGTCTGCACCTCCTGTTCCTCAGCCTCTCCCTCTGAGCTGGAAACCGACAGAAGATCAGCCGTTCCCTGAGGGGCCTCAGACGGAACCACAACAGTTAGTAACCT
The DNA here is from genome assembly GCF_031021105.1 of Erythrolamprus reginae. NCBI lineage: Eukaryota > Metazoa > Chordata > Lepidosauria > Squamata > Dipsadidae > Erythrolamprus > Erythrolamprus reginae. Next base: position 142,338,475 of record NC_091951.1, read on the forward strand.
GGTTGTTAAGCTTCCCTACTGACTTTGCTTGTCAGAAGGTCACAGAATATGACCACATGAATCAGATGCAAAGCATCTGAATTTTGATCACAATATCATAGGGATCAATGAAGGGCTCCCCATCACCGGCACCCCTGTGGTGCTCCCGATGAATGGTGCTGGTGCGCATGCATCCAGGATGCGGCTGTACCCACAAGGGATTCAGCTTCTGTGCATCTGCAGGAAGTGAAATCTGTGCTGACATGTTGTCGGCCCAATTATTCTGGCTGGAAGTGTTCAGAAATGCTTTCTCTGCATTTGTACCTGAGTCACCCTCAACCAGTGAAGGGCTACCAAAATGTTTACTACCACACTGTGGGTGTGGCTTATGCAGGACGTCCTGCACTTTCTTTCAATATCTTTCAGTGCAAATTGGGTGCTCTGGGGTGGAGCTCCATTTTTGCTACCCCACTGTGTCCCACTCCGTCCGGGCAGCAGCCCACCCAAGCTTTCAACCTTCATGACCTTTCATACGGTTCTTCTGAAAAGATTTTTAGCTTGGATAGTTATATAAAAGGCAAATGTCCATGTTTCCAACCCAACCAATATGTACTCAATATTGTTGCACCAAACAAGAACTTTTTGAACCCACAGTCCAAAGGTAGAGATGTTAGCAAATAATTACCCTGCATTGATAGGAGAAGAATAACATATTGATTAAAAGAAATAACTATTTAACTGAGATTTGAGCTCCAGTTAGCATTCTTCTGTCAATCTTGTCTCATCTAAACAGTTTCTGGAAGATTTGAAGAGGAAAATAACTAAGAAGAGGATGGAGCTGACATGGACAGAAGTTCTGCTTCTTCTCTGTATACTCTTCACTCTTTTCTCATCTTTCCAAATGTATAAGAAAAAAGGGCAGCTGCCCCCCGGACCTACTCCATGGCCTATTCTGGGGAACCTCTTTCAGCGGGATGTACTACCTTTGCGTAATTATTATCAAAAGGTAAGGCTAGTTAACTATTGTGCTGATCATTACTTGAAAGATGCCTACACCTTCTTTAATCATATTAGTTTGATTTACTCTATAAACAACCCATTTTATTTGAGGCTCATGTGTATCTTCAATGGGAATTATAGTATAAAGTCACATTGTAACACTCTGATACATCCGCATTGGAGGTTTCAAAGTTCATTACAATATATAGTAACAACAAAAAAAACTTTAGAAAAATAAATCCATGAGCCCCCAAATTTGTATAATTTGAATTAGCATCAAATTAACTGAAACATCTTCCTCTAGCTTCCCTGTTTGATTCCAGGTTGTTGAAATGCAGATACAACCTCTGTCCTAATAAACTTCATCTGGGCTGCAAAAATCCAGCTCTGAAAAATGCTATTCTATATTTTGGGAAAATTAAATATATTCATGCTTTCCCCAGATTTTATTTATTTATTTCTTAAAACATGTACAAGATAGCACGTATTGATATAAATATCAAGATAAGTAAAGTAGGTACAGGTAAATAGGACAAAAGGACAGTAAGACAGAGATAGTAGGCACAATGGTGCTCTTATGCACACCCCTTACAGACCTCTTAGGAATGAGTTGAGACCGACTGTAGACAGTTTAAGGTTAATGTTTTGGGGGTTTGGGGAAAAAAACCCTGAATCAGGTAGTGCATTCTAGGCATTGATCACTCTGTTGCTGAAGTCATATTTTCTGCTGTTATGTTTGGAGCGGTTTACATTAAGTTTGAATCTATTGTGTGTTTGTGTATTGCTGCGGTTGAAGCTGATAGATGATTTTTATAAACTACATTTAGATCAGATCAAAGACAATGTAGCTCTAATCTATCTAAGCCCAAAATTTCAAGTCTGGTGGAATAAGGTATTCTGTTGTGAGCAGAGGAGTGAGGACTCTTCTTGTGAAATATTTCTGGATTCTCTCAGTTGCATACTGATGATACCCAGCTTTACATCTCTATCCCGTGCCAGTTCAGTGAAGCAGTGGATATGATATGTCAGTGCCTGGAGGCAGTGTGGGTCTGGATGGGAATTAACAGGCTCAAACTCAATTCCAACAAGACTGAATGGCTATGTCATCTGTCCATCCTTGGTTCTGGGGGAGGAAATGTTAATCTCCTCAGAATGCGTTCGCAACTTGGGTGTCTCCAGCTGAGACTAGAACAACATCTCCTGGCTGTGGCTAGATGGACTTCTGCACAGGTTTGCCTAGTGCACCAGTTGTAATCCTATCTGGATCAGGAGGTTCTGCTCATGGCCACTCAAGCCCTTGTCACCTCATGGCTCGATTATTGTAACATGCTCTACATGGGGCTATACTTGAAAAGCATTCTGAGATGATAATTAATCCAGAATGCAGCCATACAAGTTGTTGTGGGTGTACCAAATACACCCATACCATACCAACACTCCGCGAACTGCACTGGCTTCCAAAAGGTCTCCAGGTGCAATTCAAGGTGTTGATTATCAGCCCTGGTTTAGGGCTAGATTATCTTCAGGACTGCCTCCTGCCACATGGCTCCCAGTGACTGATAAGAGTCTTCTCCACTTCTCTTTCCCTCCTTTCTCTTTCCCTTTTTTTCTTTCTCCCTCTCTTTTCCCTCTCTCCCATTCTCTCCCTCCAGGTCTACTCTCATTTCTGAGTACCTATTGTGTACCTTCTGTGTTGATTGCAGTTCGAAAGCAATCAAGTTCTGTGCCCCGCCATGCACCTTGGGGGGAGGGAGAGGCTGAGTGCTCCACCATGGATACCCAAAGAAGGCGGAGGGAGGGCGAGGACAGAGTTCCGGTGTAAGCAGCACTGTCAGCTGAGCAATGGCATGACTGCCGCTTTTCCCCCAGGGTGCCGCTTCTGCATGCAGGTGGCGAGGCCATCCAACCGCTGCCTCCTATTTCCTGTTTTTTTGCTTCCTGTTATTTTTGCCCTTGGAGACCACCTCAAAACCCGCTCGGCGCCAGGAACAAAATCGGCAGGGGTAGACGGGGCATTGTGCCCAGAGCCAGAGAAGCCGGACAGGGCTCAGACAGAGCCCACGGGGGTTTCTCCCTGCCCAAGAGATCAGCTGTCGGGCAGGGAGAAACAGTGCTGGCTTTGGCACACAGCATTTAAAAATGCTGCGCAGTGGTTCATTTTTGCATGTGCGCCCACGTACCCACGCATGTTAGAGGGAACAGTGGTGCTGGTCCTAGAATGCTGCCTTGAGGAATACTATTGTTGACAGGAGCAGGATTTGATAGGACACTTGTTGCCCTTGTTGTCTGTTCAACAGAAATGCAGTTATCCAATCATGAAGGAGGACCAGAGATGCCATAAGATATTAGTTTCCAAAGTGGTTTGTCATGTACCATTGAACCAAAGGCTTTACAAAAGTCTATTGCATCTATTGTTTTACCCTGATCGACTTGTGTAGTTCATATGTTTTTGCAGTGTAGGAGCTGCAGGTTACAGGATAATTTTTTTTCTGAAACGAAATTGCTTGTTAGGGAGTAGGTTGTTAATTTCTAAGTGGAGGGTAGTGGATTGGTTCAATGACTTTGCAGGTGATGCAACATAAAGAGATTGATCTGTTAATTTTCAATGTTACTTCAATCTGCTTTTTTGAAAATAGGGATGAAAGTGGCTATTTATTCATTCATTCATTCAATCAATTATTTAATTAATTAATTTGTATGCCGCCCACTCCAGAGAGACTCTGGGCAGCTGACAACAATAAAAATAATACAAAAACAATTTAAAATCCCATTAATACAGTTGTCTCATGTCTTAAAGTCTTACTGTAGCCGCAATAGGAGAGTGTCAGTTGCTGATAGCCTCCAGGCCTGTTGGCAAAGCCAGGTTTTCAAGGCTTTTCAAAAATCCAGTAAGGTGAGGGCAGTACAAATCTTGGGAGTAGTTGTTTCCAGAGAGGCCCTCTCCCAAGGGGCATGCATAAGTGCACCATCATGCCTACTGTAACTGTCCAAATAGTCATTTCATGTATTCATAATCATGTTTACATTTATATCTATTATCTAATACATGTTTGATGCAATGAATGAATGAATGAATGAATGAATGAATGAATGAATGAATGAATGGGGGGGGGTCATATAAACTAAAGGAATGCTGGTTCCTTTTGTTGGTAAGTTAAAAAAAATGTCAGTCTAGAGAAAACCCCTTCTCAAAGAGCCTCAATGATCTCTCCCTGTGTGTGTTGTCAGTTGGTCATCTTCACCAGAAGTGCCAAGGCCTGACACAACAAATAAGCACTTGAGCAACTTTAAGAAGCTCTCATCAAAATAGTTTTCAGGCTTAGTTTTACCTTTTTGTTAGTGGTAAAAATAGAACTTCTGCATTTTAGTACTTTTGTACTAGTAAGTTGGAAACGTAATGAAAGCACGGTATTATCTGGAGCAGCTACAGCTATTCTCTGCAAGTAAGGTTCTCTAATCCACAGATATCCATGAAGGCCTATATAACATGGTTAGCCACTCATCAATTATGAGATATATGCCATGTATTGGAACATAATCATACTGATATATTTTTTAGGTATTAAAAGTTATTGATACTCTGTCAAATTTAAGGAGTATTTCAAATATACTTTAAAATAATTTGAACTAAAAATGCTTTGTCACCTAATTAACTGAATTTTTATCTAATTCTACCCTTAGCTTGCTGATAAATATGGACCTGTATTTACTGTCTGGAATGGAACAAAACCAATGGTTGCTCTCTGTGGGTATGAGGTGATAAAAGATGCTTTGGTGGATCATTCAGAAGAATTTGGTGGGCGAACTGAAATGCCTGCTAATAAGCGAATGTTTCAGAATAGAGGTTGATTCTTTCATTTCCTTATTAGTTATTCTTTTTCTTTTCTTTTCTGTACAAATTATCTGAATGCCATTTTAACAACATTGATAGTTGTGAAAGATTCATTTGAAATGTCTTGTAAAGATGTAGCTTTGATCATGCTTCTTAAAAAAGGAAGAAAATATTTTTTCACCATTTCCTCTCCACTAGTCACTTCTCAAGTTTTCTCAGACTGTCACTTACATGCAAAATAATATCAACAACAACAAATAATAACAACAATAATTTGACCTCTAAATTGGATGGCAATGTTGTTCCCCAAGATTTCTCTATCTTCTCCCCTTTCTTTTTCTTCTTTAATATGAAACTTCATATTTTAAATCCAAATATAAATTATATGCTGTTTTATTCTAATTAATATTCTTTTCTTTTTCACTCTATTTAACTCCCATTAAATCCATTTGTACAAATCTCCTCAAAATCAGTCCTTTAAGCTTGTTCCTTTAACTCTCTCTATGGTATTTTCAATTGCTAAACAGCCACTCGCTCCTTTTAAAAGTCTCTTTTGTTTCCTTTTAAGCTTGGCATTCCTTCTTTTAATCTTTAAATTGCCCAGCACTCACTGACTCAGTACTTGCCCACTCTCTCCAGCACAAACACTTAGATCTTGTCACCCACACAATCAGCAATCTCTTCATTTCCTCAGTCTGTTTGTGACCATCTCAGCTAATGGTGATAGAACCATCTTCCTCAGCTGCTGACTGAGGCTGGTGCGGTTCCTTGGGGGTTTTGCAAGTCCCCCAATCCCAGATGGTGCCTCTCTTACCCACCACCCCTCCAAGGTGGACCTGACCTGTTACCAATTGGTTCCAGGTCTCTAGGCAGTTGGGATTTAAAATTCCCCGCAGAGCATGGAGGAAACCTGTACCAATGGGATATTGGCCCTGCCCATTCTCTCACTTATAGTACTACCTTGTGACATGATTTCCACAACTTCATTCAATCTTGTCTTAACATGAGAACACTCAAGAATGAATAGATGAAAATTGTGCAGTTCGCCTATTTATTGAAGCATGAAAGCTTGTTTACTTTAAAAATGGGGTAGGGGAAATGGTAATGTATAATTTTTTCCTCTCCTATAAAATTTGAGAACTGATGTCACATTGTGATCTGTTTCTTGTGTCTTTGGTTTCAGGTCTGACCACTACTGATGAGAATAAATGGAAGGAGTTGCGTCGGTTCACACTTTCCACTTTGCGAGATTTTGGGATGGGGAAGAAAAGGATGTCTGAGAGGGTACAGGAAGAAGCCATTTGTCTGGTGGAGGAAATGGCTACTACAAAAGGTTAAAAAAAAGAATCTGGAAAGGATTTGGTGCATTATGTGAAGTTGCAGAAAAACTAGATTCTACACTGAATCTCAAATCCTCTGCATTAAGTGCACACACACAAAAAAAGAAAAACGTAGATAGGCAGTGAATGACCCCTCCCTTTTATTTTCCAGGTATTGTTCAGAAGCAAAGGGAAAAGTAATAGAGCTATTTCTCCCTCTTTTTTTATCCAATGTCACTTTTGGCTTAATAAAATTACAACCTTGCACAGAAGTATTGCAATCTTACTGTGGCTGCAGCACTGAGAGATCAGAAATACTAGCAAGTTGTTTAATGGGGCAATTATGGCTTTATAAAATTACAACCTTGCTCAAAACTAGTGAAATGTTAGGCTGGATGCAGTAACACACATTGAGCAAATTCAGAAACTAACTAAAAACCTGATAGACTAAGGGAGGTAAGTAGAGGTGTTTTCCTCCTGATGTGGTCTAGTGCACCTGCACCAGTAGTGGCAGCCCGCTGGTGATATCACCGTCACACACCCCACCTCAGGAACTGACTTAAGTCTTAGTGTGGCTCTCCAATTGTTCCGATTCCCTCCCTTCCCTGCTGAGAGGCAGAGATGGAGTACAGTATTCTCTCTCTCTTCTCCTCCTCCCTCCCCACTCTCCATGTGCCTCTCAGCTGCCTCCTCCTGGCTGCAGATTATCCCATTAAAGGTGGGGAAGGGATGGAAGCAAGAGCAGCAAGACTGTGGCAGCAGTTCTTCTAGGAGGCTCGGGCCTGAATGCTTCTTCCCATTCGATGATCCCAGGTGTCTTCACATGTTCCAGGATTCTCAGGTCTCTGGGGATGGGAATGGGTGGCAGGAGCTATCTCCATTCTTCTCCATTCAGCAGCCTGAAAAGCCCTGAACATGTAGCAATGATCCCATGCATTTTTGCACACTCCAGGCTTCTTGGGCTGTTGAGGGGTTGGGGAATGGAGATAGCTCCTGCCACCTGTTCATCCACCCCTGCCTCCATTCCTCCACCCCTCAGCAGCCGGAAAAGTCCGGAACATGCAAAGATGCCTGGGGTCATTGCTGCATGTTTAGGACTTCTTGGGCAGCTGAAGGGAAAAGAGTGGAGATTGCTCCTGCCACCCATTCTACCCTCCCTCAGCAGTCCAAAATGTGTGAAGATACCTGAGATCATTTCTGCATGTTTGGGGCTTCTCAGACTGCTGAGAGGTTGGGGAACGGAGATAGCGCCTGTGCCTGTCGCCCCTGCCAAGGCAGCCTGAGAAGCCTCGAATGTGCAGCAGTGATCCCAGGCATCTTCACATGTTCCAGGCTTCTCAGGCTGCTGGGAGGGACCAGCAGCAGGAACTATCTCCATTTCCTCCCCCCCCCCAGCAGCCCAAAAGCCCCAAATGCACAGTGATGCCTGGGAAAATCAAATGGGGAGAAGCATTCAGGCCGGACACTCCTAGAAGAACTGCTGCCATGGTCTTACTGCTCCTACTGTGGAGAGCTGCATTGGTGGGTGGGCAATGTTCCCCCACTTTTCCATCCTCTGCCTAGCTTCCCTCTTTGTCACCAGCCTTGGCCACTGCCATTCAGCTCCTTCCACTCCTTCCTATCTTTAATGAGCCTGGGGTGGGAGAAACCCCAGGCTTGCATACAATGGGCTCCAGGCCTGTCCTTGCAGAGATATTCAAGCAATGCCACTAGCAATTGCACTACTGTTTTCCAAGGGTGGCGGCAGTGGCATTGCCCCTAATATTGTCGGGAGCTTCTCCCCTCTGCTGTCGCCTCCACCACCTCCGGCCGGTGGACTGAGCACCATGGATGAAGGCGACTGTCTGACAGGCCCAATTATGAAGAGGAGGTGGCCATACCACTGAATGTGCCACCCATAAACCATGCCCCCCCCCAACTGACCCATGCTCCAATCCAGGCTAAGGATTCAGATGAGGATCCTTCCAAAGTCTTAGTTTCTACCACCACACCCGGTATACGTGTGTTGTCTATGTCAAACTCTGAGCAAGTCCTGAAAGTTTCTTTGCAATACCTTTTTCTCTTCCTGCATCCCATGGGAAGCTGCTAAGTCAACTGCCTGCTTGCCGAGAAAAACTGAAAAACTGACAATTAAGTCTTTCCACTGTCTTTTTGCTTGAAAATAAGAAGAAGCTCGCATTTGACACTTTCACTTTCACTTTAAGTTTTTCAAAGTGGCCGTTTTCTCAAAGTTTAACCTTTTCTATTATTAATTTTATACAGTTTTATATTGTTATTCCTTAGATGAAAATATTGAGGATTGTTAAAATATACTATTCTTTTAACAGTCCTCAATATTTTCATCTAAGGAATCCATGATTGAAATAAAAAATGCAGTATGAGACTTGCTTGTCCTTTAACTATAGCATTTTCTGCATATAAAGGTTGACGTGTTGCCATTTATAACACATACTTTGTATGCAAAGATTTTCATGCAAGATATAAAATAGCAAAAATAGTAGTAACATCTCTCTGAAATAACTAATATATGACCATCAAGCCACCCCACCCGGTCACATGGCCAGCAAACCACTCCCACCCAGTCACATGACCATCAAGCCACACCCACAAAATAAACCATGTCCAAAGAGTGGTAGTAAAAGATTTAGGAACCCAACCCGGGAGGTAAGGAACACATGGATAAGAATAGGCTCCATAAAGGACAGAGATCTGTAAGGCAACATGGATTTGAATTAAATAGAATTTATTCAGAAAGTTCACAAATAGAATTTATTCAGAAAGTTCACAAATAGAATTTATTCAGAAAGTTGAAACAGCTTTGAAAGCCATCCTTATAATCACATATCTTCTGGAAGGAGATAAAAAAGAAATATGAAAAAAGTATATTGGATTTTTAAAAAATTGGGGGATACTTTAGAAGGAGAGAAGGATGGAAGTAATGGGGTGTTTGGTTGAAAAAAGAAGCAAAACCTTTTCTTAAAAAATCACTTAAACATAATGCTATATTATTTGCCCGGCAGAATCAGCAGCCAGCAAAGGTAGATATGTAATTATTCACCTTATATACACCGAGAACATAGGCACCAAAACAAATTACTTGTGTGTCCAATAACACGCAATCCCCGTGAGCTCCATTTTCACTGGCAGAGGAACCACTGGTTAGTCCTTCACTGCTTCCAGAATGGCCCCATGGATAAATCTAAGTAGCCCCACAGTTTGGATCTGGCCCTTTGGCCTTGATTTTGACAACCCTCTTTAGTGAATTGTGGCATCTTTGAATATACTCTAATGGAGAATCCTCTGGAATGAGAAGGGAGAAATAATGGAATGACTAGTAAATGATATTATTTAAAGAAATAAAGGAAGAAAACAGGAAAAGAGAGTTTAGAAGGAGGTAGATAAGGTGAGGTGGGAGAGCTTAGTTAAAATAGGAGGCAGAATCTTTGAAGAGAAGGATGAGCAGAAAAAGGAAAAGGAAAGGGTGAGAAAGCTATTCTTGACTGAACTAATAAGTTTGTGAAGAAACTCTAATGGTAACAAGGTCAAATGTTTACAGGTTTTTAACATTGTGTTTATATTCCATTCTTAGAGAAAAGGGAAAGAATAATAATTCATTTTTCTCTGATCCAAATCACTTTTTGCAGCAGGTTTGAGATGAGATTTGACACAGGGAAGATCCACATTCACCGATCCCACTCATAAATGTCTCTGGATTTTTTAATTTTTTATTTTTTTTTATTTTTGCAGGTCAGCCTTTTGACCCAAGAAGAATTTTTTCAAGTGCTGTTTCTAATGTGATCTGTGCAGTCGTCTTTGGCAATCGATTTGATTATAAAGATAAAACCTTTATAGAGCACCAGAGGATTGTAGAGTCTCAGATGAGATACTCTGTCAGTTACTTAGGACTGGTATGTTAATTCACCTGATCCTTTTCTTGTCATGAACTCCCATTTTAAGTAGCAGATGTACTTTTGTGTGCAAATGTCCAAGTCAGAAATGTAAAGGTTAGATTTGATGAGCTACTAAGCAGGAGAAGGCAAATCTAGACATCCAGGCATAAATGGGTGTTTAGCAAAATCTCCCCTGGTTGGGCTTATTTCCTAGGAAACCATTTCTTTCTCTCTTAACTCCTTTGGGCCATGTCAGAGCCCGGGAAGATATATCTTTTCTTTTCATGGAATTGTTAGACAGTTTCCCTATCTTTATGCACAAAGCCAATTTCTATCTTTATATCTTGGAGGACTTTTGTTGTGGCCTGTCTGTGTCCAACGCAGCTGATCACGGATCCCAAGGATTGAGAGATGGGTGTGGGCTGGTACCCTAGGCCAATGTACCTGGCACTTGAGTTTTATAGTGAGGAGGTCAGAGAGGATGTGGTGTCAGAGGATGAAAGCCAACCAGGGTCTTCTACACCTCTTGAGTGACTCAGGAGAAGAGGAAGAGCCTCTTCTTGATGTTAGGGTATGCAGAGTTGCCAGAAGGCATGAGTGGCTAAGCAAAAGGAGGTCTCTGCATGAATAAATGTTCTCTAGAACAAATGACCATGGCCTTAAGCTATTTGAGGTTAAACCATATGACAGTTCAGTGTGGAAGTCAACTTTTATTATGTTCCAGATGTTCACTCGCATTTCTCTCTTGGGAATTTATTATTTCAAACTGGGGAGTTGGGCTTATTATTTCTGGGCTTCCTGCCAACTCAGAGTGAGTCAGTTAATGAGAACTATGTGATCAAAGAAAATATTAGTTTTGGTTTCTGTTTTGGACTCTAATTAACAGCTTGCTTTGTTGCTGGATTTCTAAATGCAAACCTCCCTGCTCCTAAAATATTGCTCGGGGAGGGGTGGCATATAAATCTAATAAATAATAATTAGAATTACATGCTTAAATCTTGTAAAATCAGTCTGTGTGGACCTATTTCTTGGAGGGCCCATCACTGGGACAGAATGACTTTGGCCATTTTCACCATTATCTCTTTGTGGAAGAGACGAGAGAGGCTAGGAAATCAGATAGAATCTGCTTTCAAGAATCCCTTGACACACTATCAGAGTAATAATATCAGATTAAAAGCTATTCTTTGAATGTGAACTCTATAACAGGTATACAATACATTTCCAAAAATAGTGGAATTCTTTCCTGGGCCACACCAAAACATTTTTGCTGAGGCTGACCAGATCCTTGATAATATCCGTAAGAATGTGGATTTGCACGAAAAGACATTGGATCCCCAGAACCTGCGTGACTATATAGATTGCTTCCTTCTTAAAATGGAAAAGGTAGGTATAGATTCCATATCTGCATAATTGTTTATCTCTATTATGCATCTAAGATGGAACTAGTTCATCTTATATGAAGAAGTATGGAATATTTATTCTCTCCCCTTTTTTGTTTACTTTTGGACAACCCATTCATTGCCATTTGTTGGCATATATTACTATTCCAGGGATAACTGTTGCATAAATTATCCATTCAATTCTGAAAATTAAGCCAAACAATAGAAATGAACACTGTTAAGTTTAAGACAACAAACTTTTCCTTAAAAAAATGAGTACGTATAAGCATTTTCTTCTCATGCTGATTTAAATTTTAGAAGATATTTTAGAGCTTTTCAATTGCAAGATAATTAAGTAGTATTTTCTAGAATAGTCTTATAGAAGCAATTTCCACTGGATCCATCTGTCAGATGAAACTGGTAAATTTCTATGGAACAGATTTAATTCTCTTTTCCAAGCAATACACCTTAGAATTGCTTAGGCCAACTCCAACAATGTTAGTCAAATTTGGATAATCAATTCTTCTGGTAAATATTTTATGGGTAGATGTGACAGGGACATTGTTTCTTCCCCTTCATGAAATAGTGATTCCAGAAATACCTTAGAATTGAAAACCTTTTCTATATATTCTAAAATCACTCTGAATTACATTTCCTTTAACTGAAAAAGACTGTATAAATAATGAATTTATTTAAATTCCAAATAGATTTTTATGTTCTTCTATTTCTATTTCTCTTTTTATTTTCTTTTTAGGGCCACAGCCTATCTGAGGATATCTACACTTTTGAAGATCTTGTGATTGTTGTATTTGGACTCTTTCTTGCTGGGACAATAACCACAAGTCAGGCTTTGCTTTGCAGCCTTCTAGCAATGTCTAAATTGCCACACATTCAAGGTATAGACATACCCACAAATACATAAAGCTGTTGGTATTCCTAGGGTTGCCACTATTAATGCTAATAAAGTAATGGTGATATTTTTAAAGTAAACATATTTTTTAAACAAAAAAAGAAAGTAAACATGGAGCTGAGTAAAGGAAATTCATTGCAGCTGGATTTTTTTATAGGAACATTTGGGAAGTGTTTTCTCATTACCTTCTTATAGATTGTTTTTTTTAGATTTCCCAATCTAGCTAATATACCTTTGGAACAATTTGATTTCCCATTGAATCTTAAGATTCAATGAAGACAATTCTAGTGAATAGGTATTGATTAGATCAGGAAGAGGAAGTAGTGATTGAATGTCTATGGAGAGTCTCAGTCATCCAGGTCATGGTTGTCCTAAAGATGTTTTTTCAGGGGACAACTGGACATTCTTGTTTTTTCTTTGAAGATGTTTCAGTTCTCATCCAAGAAGCTTCTTCAGCTCTGACTGGATTGTGAGCAAGGGAAGGATTTATATTCTTTGCAGACAGCTGGTCATTTGCATCCTTTTAGAGAGTCATTGAGGAACTTGGATATTTATCTGTCCTCAGGGTCACCTGAATACTGCAAATGAATACTGCAAATACTGTAGTCTGTAATTTTTCTGGATTCTAGATGAATGGATTTCCAGAGAAATTGCAGACTACAGGGAACCATTTTCACTACTCAGGTAAACCTGAGGATACAGATAAACGTCCAAGTGCTCAGTGACTCTCTAAAAGATGCAAGTGACCAGTGGTCTGCATGGAATATAAATCCTTACATTACTCACTGATAGCCATGGGTTGCTCCCAGTTTGTCCTAATTCTGCTGGTAGTGCTGGCAGCAGACAACTCTTGAAAGAAAAAAACAGGAAAGTCTAATTACCTCCTGAATAAAGCATTTTTGGGACAAGTGACTGAATGCTGTAACACCAATCTCTCTCCCCTCCCCAATATATGCCATAGACCGATCAACCAATCAGTGTACTTACTTTAAGGAATCCTAGTATGAATAACTGAAATTAGTGTAGTATAGTTTTCTTGAGGATCATTTTTGCAATAATATAAATGAAATATATGAACATAACTTTCAACTCAAGGTATCATCTCCAAGATTTTGAATCACACTGCTTCAGACAATGGTGAAATGGATTCCCATAAGAATGTTTAATTATGACAGATGAAAATAATAAAGATTGTTACAGAATGTAATTAATCTTAATGTATGATACCTCCCAAAATTACCGTAGTTATGGATTGAATCACTAGCTTTTTAGAAATGGCCTCATACATTTTGGAGCCTGTTTGCTGCTGGCATAAATATTAATGTATACATATAATAACAGTTTAGGAAATTAATTTAAGAGCTGGTTTATACCATTTTTTAGTGATCTTTAATCTTCAGAAAGCCTACGCAGAAATGCTTTATGCTTACTGCCTCTCAAGATATCTAATAAAGAACAGATACAAATAATTTAAATCTTATGTTGCACTAGAAAAGTTGAAACGGTCTCTTCTGAGAAATGACTTTGAGGAGGAGCCATTGTCCTGACTAGAACCGTCTTCCCTGGATGTGCTTTGGAACACATATTTCTATTCAAATGATTGCAGATGCTCAGATGACAAAGTCTGTCAATCTCATCTCAATCTGTTTTTCTCACAGCTAAGGTGCAACAGGAAATTGATGAGGTGGTGGGAAGAAATCGGACTCCGACCATGGAAGACCGGTTGAAGATGCCTTTCACAAATGCCATTGTTCATGAGTTTCAGAGATATCAGAAAGTGACCCTTGAGACCTTTCCACGGGCAACAACTTGTGACATAAAGTTCCATGGTTACACCATTCCCAAGGTATGGTAATACAAGTATTTATGAAGGTTCTCTAGGGAATGACTTAGATCATGGATATGTGAGGTAATTTGAATAGAAGAGCAATTAAATCTAGATATAATAAGGACAAGGAAGGTGCTGGTATTGATCTAACAACACAACCATTAGATACAATTTTGATTGGACCAGAGAAATAATAATAACAAAAAATTATCAATATCTATTAGAAATGGACAAATTGGAACAGGTGGTTAAGGACCCCATGGTTGCATGGGTGAAAAATATTGGACAAAATATACATCTGGCTGATTGGGAAAAAAAACATGGACTTTAAATTGTAAAATAACTAAATCAGCGGCTTTCAAGGAAAACTTTTACAAAATGCTATACAGATGTTATTTACCTCCCTTTACCCTTGCAAAAATATACCCAAACTTAAGCCACAAATGTTGGAAATGTAAAGAGGAAAATGGCACCTTCTTCCATCTATGGTGGTCTTGTCCAAAAGCAAAAAGATTTTGGAAATGAATCTATAAATGGTTAAAAGAAATCACAAAAGAAGAAATAGAATTTTTGTCAGAAATATGTTACTCGGAATATGGGGAAAAAATACCCTAAGACAATTAACTATCTAATGACACATATAACGACAGCTGCTAGGATATCTTATGCTCAACTCTGGGAAAATAAATGGATACCATCAGAAAATAATATAATTGATAAAATTTATAAATGCGCTGAAATGAACAAAATGACCATGGAATTTAAGGGAATTAATGATTTGGAATACTACAATACTTGGAATGATATAATTGAGTCTATGGAGAGGGGCGGCATACAAATCTAATAAATTGAATTGAATTGAATTGAATAATTGGATGGAGAATAGAAAAATAGTAAAGTGATACAATGTCTAATAGCATACAAAAACAGATAAATATATGTAATGTAATGAATAATTTGCAAAGGTGAATACAAACTGATTGATACAGAAAATGTAAAAATGGAAATATAAGGAACATGAAGAAATTGGTAAGATCTGTAAAAAAAAGAGAAAGATATTATGGTGTACAGTGTTCCCTCGATTTTCGCGGGTTCGAACTTCGCGAATAGCCTATACCACGGTTTTTCAAAAAATATTAATTAAAAAATATTTTGCGGGTTTTTTCCTATACCACGGTTTTTCCCACCTGATGACGTCATATGTCATCGCCAAACTAATAATTTTTGCAAATAAATAACAAAAAAAATAATTATTGTTAATAAATAATTATGTTTATAAATATCAGGATCACGAAGTGTCTTATTCAATGGTGAGTACCAGTAATAATGGTGAGTAAATGGTTGTTAAGGGAATGGGAAATGGTAATTTAGGGGTTTAAAGTGTTAAGGGAAGGCTTGTGATACTGTCCATAGCCAAAAATGGTGTATTTACTTCCGCATCTCTACTTTGCGGAAATTCGACTTTTGCGGGCGGTCTTGGAATGCATCTCCTGCGGAAATCGAGGGAATACTGTATACACTTTCTTTTATTTATTACTTTGTAAAACTTAATAAAGAAAACTGTAAAAAAATAAAAGAGCAATTTAGAGAAATATGTATTGAAAGAAATATTAATTCCTTCCCATCTCATTCTTCAAGGTTTGGCAGATGGCTAGTCACTGCATATTTTTATTTTAGGCAAGTGGAAAGCAAAGGTACTTTCTTCTCCATATGAAATAGTATCCTGTAATGGCAGTTTCTTCATCTCCCTCTAGGGCATGGCTATTGTGCCAATCTTCTCCTCTATGCATTTTGACCCTGTTCATTGGGAGACTCCAGAGAAGTTCAATCCCAATCATTTTTTGGATGAAAATGGCCAGTTCAAGAAAAATGATGCTTTCATGCCATTCTCAGCAGGTACAAGTCTCTGGAACACATTGTATTGCAAATTCATATGCTTACCTGATCCTCATTAGTCTTTTATTAGAGACAATTCCAGCAAGTATTTCCTAAATAACCTCTATTTTCTTCATTGCTTTGTAGGGAAGAGGGCCTGTCCAGGGGAGGCCCTGGCTAGAATGGAGCTCTTCCTTTTCTTCAGTGCTCTGCTCCAGAATTTCACCTTCTCTCTGGTTGGGGACACCAAAGATTCAGATATAATGTCTCTGTATACAGACTTCAAAAATAATAAATACCCCCTTATACGGGCTACTAAACGTTCAGTGGAAACCTGTGGTAAATAATTAGGAGGAAACAGCTAGGTTAATAAAGCATGTGGGATGGCTATTACATTTAAAGGCAATCTTAACAATGATGTGGGATACAAATATAATAATTTTTATAGCAAAGATAGTACTCTGACCTCTTATCCGATTATATATTTTGGCACAATTAACAATACTTCTGAAATACTTAATAGTTTTATTTTTCCTAAGTTATATGCATCAAACCTTTAATATATAATCTGTACTGGAGAAATTGATGTTGTGGACTAATCTATTTTCGAAGGTAACTAGGAAGATCTTGTACTGATACACTTTGGCTAAATGCAAGATTGAGCAATCTTCTGTTGATATCAAAATAATAGAATAAGATTTGGAAGGGATCTTGGTGGTCTTCTAGTCCAAACCACTGCTTAGGCAGGAAACCCTACATCACTTCAGAAAATGGTTATCCAACATCTTCTTAAAAACTTCAAGTATTGGAGCATTCACAACTTCTGGAGGCAAGCTGTTCCACTGATTAATTGTTTAAATTGTCAGATAATTTTTCTTTGTTCTAAATTGCTTCTCTCCTTGATTAGTTTCCACCCACCCATCGCTTCTGGTTCTACCCTTGGAGAATGGTGGCCGCCCCTCTGTTATTGCAATACTGTTTCCTTCTTTTCCTTAAATTAGACATATCCAGTTCTTGCAACCTTTCTTCATATGTTTTAGCCTCCAGTCCCCTAATCATATTTGTTGCTTTTCTTTGCACTTTTTCTAGAGTCTAATAATCCCTTTTACACAATGCCCATCAAAACTGAATGCAGTATTCCAAGTATGGCCTTACCAAGGCCTTATAAAGTGGTATTAACACTTCTTGACCTTGACTCTAGTCCTCTGTTTATGCAGCCTAGAATGGTGTTAGCTTAATTAGCAGCTGCTGCACACCACTTGCTCATATTTAGATGGTTGTTTACTAGGACTCCAAGATCCCTCTCATAGCTACTACTGTTGAGCAAGATACCACATACCTGTGCATTTTGTTTTTCTTGCCTAAATGTAGAAGCTTACTTTTTTCACCATTGAGTTTCATTTTGTTAGATAGTGTCCAATGTTCAAATCTGTCAAGATCCTTCTATATCTTGAGCCTATCTTCTGGAGTGTTGGCTATTCCTGCCAGTTTGGTGTCACCTGCAAATTGGAGGAGTTCCCCATCTATCTGTCATATCTAATGGTTGCTTTAAAGACTGACAGACTGAGTATTGTATATGATTGTACTATAATGTTTGCTATATCTAATCTCTGATAAATAATGTATTATTGTGTATAATAAAGAATTACAACATATAATTTCAGAAAATCAATGGTTCCAGATGTATAAAGATGTACAAAATGCAAAATATATATCTTATGATTTCAGAATGGAAGCCATTCCTGAGAAAATATTGTTTCAGTTTTCCTGGATTCCTCAAAGGGCTATTGTTCCTTTTTTTGTCCACTACTGATAAAACCTCATGTCAAAAGGCCAAAGGGAATTCTGCCTACAAAATGGAATTAATCAACAACCCAGTTACATGAATTTTACAAATATATATTACGCAGAATGCCCTCAAGGATATCCTTGTTGTGATTATAGAATTTGATGATGATCAAAACCCTTTTAGTGACCAAAATAAAGCAAATGCCTTAAAAAAATTAAAATTCTTTGATCAAATTAATCTTTGATCTTCTTTTATTCTCTTCTGCTAGTTTTTAAAATGTTAAAATTGTTGGAATTAAACCAGATTGTCCTGAAATTAGAGACGAATTGCATGAAGCCCATGTATTGAATGTTTGAGGGTCTCCACATCTCCTCCCAGAAACCGCAGTTTAATCACCATACTATCACACATCTCCTTTGGTGTAGGCACTTGGTAGTTAAGTGATGACCCCCTGATCTGTTGTGATCCTCTCTAAATTCTCTGAGACAAAAGCTGAAGACGCAGATGAAATGTGATATTGATCTGAGGAGCAGGGCAGCAATTAAACACTTGAGATTTAGATGACAGTGAAAATAACAACATGTGCTGTGTGTGTGTGTGTGTGTGTGTGTGTGTGTATCAGTGAGTGAGTGAGTAAGTGATCTAACTCCAATCAAGGTGGGCAGATTATGGAAGGCACATAGCTCAAGAACCATGCCAACAGCGACTCAGGACAGAGGAAATATAATCAGCATGCCTGCTCAAAGAGAAAAAGCACCAATGCCCCTAATTTAGCCATCCCAGCATCAGTGGAGTATCAAAGTGCTATTTTCTGGTCTTCGGTCTTCTATTGGAAAGTCCAACTATCTGACTCCAGATCTGCCTGCCTATATTGCTTTTCTTTCTTATCCAGCATTTGGATCCCGGTGCCCAGTATTCCTTTGTGTGGGGTGGGGAGGGGGCATATCAATTTAAGAAAATATAAATTAAAAGCAATTTAACAGAAGTCCCAACTTATATTTAAAAAATAGATAAAGAATAGAAGTATTCCCTGACAGAGAATCTTTTGCCATGTTCTTGCTGGACAAATATCCATTTTACACCACATATGCATTTTGTTAGGAATTCACATCAGTGGTGAAATCCTATTTGCGCAGAAGCAAATTCTTGCAAGGGGTGAGCACGCCCCATCTGATTGGGAAAGGTAAATGCAGTGCTTCACTGATGAGAACTATCAACCAATGGAGCAGCTTCATCACTGGAGGCTTTCAAGAACAGATTAGACTGCCATTTGTCAGAAATGGTGTAGGGTGTTCTACTTGAATGGGGGGTTAGACTAGATGACTTACAAAGTGCCTTTCAACTCTGTTTTTTGGGGGTATAAATTTTTATTATTTTTCGACACCTTACAGAGATTCAAAATCACATACCTCAAATTAAAATACAATACAATATAATATCAAATGCCAAATTCTTAATCCAATTTTTCTAATTATTTACCCAATTTATTCTGGTACATATCATTCATCCTGTGCTACCTCCTTACCCTAACCCTAATCCTAACCCTTTCAACTCTGTTAATCTGCTAAACCTAGTCATCTGCTGTTCTGATCTGGATTTTTCAGAAGTGGAACCTATATCCAAGCAGTGGAAAAAGAAGTTTCTGCTGGGAATATTGAAGAATCACCATTCCAAAATGAAAAATATATTGATTAAATAAACGTAATATTATCATTATTATTATTATTATTATTATTATTATTATTATTATTATTATTATTATTATTATTATTATTATTATCATTATCATTATCATTATCATTATCATTATCATTATCATTATCATTATCATTATCATCATCATCATCATCATCATCATCATCATTATCATTGTCATTGTCATTATTTATTAGATTTGTATGCCCCCCCTTTCCGTGGACTCAGGGCGGCTCACAACACAATAAAACAGTTCATGACAAATCTAATAATTTACAATTTAAAATATTAAAACCCCCATAATTAAGCAAACATACATACAAGCATATCATACATAAATTGAATTGGATAGGCCTGGGGGAGATATCTCAGTTCCCCCATGCCTCACGACAAAGGTGGGTTTTAAGGAGTTTGCGAAAGGCAAGGCGGGTAGGAGCAGTTCTAATCTCTGGGGGGAGCTGGTTCCAGAGAGTTGGGGCCACCACAGAGAAGGCTCTTCCCCTGGGGCCCACCAACCGACATTGTTTAGTTGACGGGACCCGGAGAAGGCCCACACTGTGGGACCTAATCGGTCCCTGGGATTCGTGCGACAGAAGGCGGTCTCGGAGATATTCTGGTCCGATGCCATGAAGGGCTTTAAAGGTCATAACCAACATTTTGAATTGTGACCGGAAATTGATCGGCAACCAATGCAGACTGCGGAGTGTTGGTGTAACATGAGCATACCTGGGGAAGCCCATGACTGCTCTCGCAGCTGCATTCTGCACGATCTGAAGTTTCCGAACACTTTTCAAAGGTAGCCCCATGTAGAGAGCATTACAGTAGTCGAACCTTGAGGTGATGAGGGCATGAGTGACTGTGAGCAGTGAATCCCGGTCCAAATAGGGCCGTAACTGGTGCACCAGGTGAACTTGGGCAAAAGCCCCCCTCGCCACAGCTGAAAGATGGTTCTCTAATGTGAGCTGTGGATAGAGGAGGATGCCCAAGTTGTGGACCCTCTCCGAGGGGGTCAATAATTTCTCCCCCCAGGGTGATGGACAGACAGGTGGGATTGTCCTTGGGAGGTAAAACCCATAGCCACTCCGTCTTATCAGGGTTGAGTTTGAGTCTGTTGGCACCCATCCAGACCCCAACAGCCTCCAGACACCGGCACATCACTTCCACTGCTTCGTTGATTGGACATGGGGTGGAGATGTAAAGCTGGGTATCATCAGCGTACTGATGATACCTCACCCCATGCCCTTGGATGATCTCACCCAGCGGTTTCATGTAGATATTGAATAGCAGGGGGAGAGGACCGACCCCTGAGGCACCCCGCAAGGGAGAGACCTCGGGGTTGACCTCTGGCCCCCCACTAACACCGACTGTGACCGACCAGAGAAGTAGGAGGAGAACCACTGAAGAATAGTGCCTCCCACTCCCAACCTCTCCAGCCGGCGCAGAAGGATACCATGGTCGATGGTATCGAAAGCCGCTGAGAGGTCAAGAAGCACCAGGACAGAGGATAAATCCCTGTCCCGGGCCCGCCAGAGATCATCCATCAACACGACCAAAGCAGTTTCCATGCTGTAATCAGGCCTGAAACCCGACTGCTGGGGACCTAGATAATTGGCTTCTTCCAAGGACCGCTGGAGCTGGAGTGCCACCACCTTCTCAACAACCTTCCCCATAAAGGGAAGGTTGGAGATTGGATGACAGTTATTAAGTACGGCTGGGTCCAGGGAAGGCTTCTTGAGGAGGGGGCACACTAGCGCCTCTTTATAGGGTGTTGGAAAGGATCCCCTCCCCAAGGAAGCATTGAAAATCTCCTAAACCCAGCTTTGTGTCACCTCCCTGCTGGCCGAAACCAGCCAGGAGGGACACAGATCCAGTAAGCAGGTGGCGGAACTCACAGCTCCAATGGAGGTGTCACCAGGTCAAACTCTTCCCAGACAGATGGACAAGTACAGGCCCCAGTCACCTCAACTGACTCATTGTCAGCCGACTCTGTATTCCAATTGGAGTCAAGGTCCGCCCGGATCTGAGCGATTTTATCAGCGAAAAACGTGTTAAAATCCTCGGCACTACTCAGTAAGGGCTCCCCAACTCCCCCCTGGTTAAGAAGGGAGCGAGTCACTCTAAACAGAGCGGCCGGGCAGGATTCCGCTGATGCAATCAAGGCGGCATGATACTCGCATCTTGCCGCCTTGAGCGCCACTTTGTAAGTCTTAATAAAAGCTCTTACAAGTGTTCGATCAGATTCAGACTTACTCTTCCTCCATCGCTTCTCTAGACATTTCTTCTGGCGTTTCAACTCCCGGAGCTCCTCGTTGAACCATGGAGCTCTACAGGGTCTAGCACCACAAAGAGGTTGCAAAGGCGCAAGCCGATCAAGAGCCTCCACTGCAGCTTTGTTCCAGGCCTCCACAAGAGACTCCACCGAACTGTGGATGAGTGCATCTGGAATAACCCCAAGCGCCGTCTGAAAGCCCTCTGAGTCCATCAGGCGTCTGGGGTGGAACATCTTAATCGGTTCCGCCTCCCTGCGGGGAAGGATTGGAGCCAGGAAGTCAAGCTGTAGTAGAAAATGGTCTGACCATGACAAAGGCAATGCTTCTAAGCCCCTTAGTCTCAGACCATTACTCAATTGCTCGGAGAGGAATACCATGTCGGGTGCGTGTCCTCCCTCATGAGTCGGACCCTGTACTACTTGAGTCAGGTCCATGGCTGTCATGGTGGCCATGAACTCCTGTGCCAGTCCAGAGGCTTTGCCGAGTGATGGCAGGTTGAAGTCCCCCAAGACAATAAGTCCGGGGAACTCCACCGCCAACCCGGCTACCTCCTCGAGTAGCACAGGCAGGGTTTTTGACACGCAGCTGGGAGGCAGGGATGTGAGAAAGAAGCCCACCTGAACCCCTAAGTCAAACTTCATCAAGAGAGACTCACAACCCGCAATCTCTGGAGCAATGAGTCTACGTAGGCAAAGGCTCTCCCTGGCTATAATAGCCACTCCTCCCCCCCCTTCCCTGGGGTTGAGGTTGATGCCATATCTGAAACCCGGCTGGGCAAATTTCAGAGAGAGGAACTCCTCCCTCTGGGCACAGCCAGGTTTCAGTGATACATGCCAGGTCGGCCTCCTCACCCAGGATCAGATCCTGGATGAGGAGAGCTTTATTTACCACCGACCTGGCATTGAGCAGCAGGAACCTAAGCCCAGGGCCAGAATTACACTCATCACCAGTGTCCAGGATTGGGCTCATGGAGCCAGAACAAGGGATCACTATTAGGCAACGATCCCTCGTTCCCCTGGAATGGCTAACTCCGTGGCCCCCGCCATATCTGCCTCTCCCCAGCAACACTGGAATATTCCGACCCTCTGTCACCCCAGAGATTGGTGCCCCCTCCCCTCCTGCCTCTCGAGCGTCAGGTGGATAGGAAAAGAGAGTTGCTAACCAAACTTATTGTAGAAAAAAGTGCAATGTTGAACTATCATACCATGTTTTCAGAGAAAGCACTCCAAATGGGGAGAAAGCGGCATAACACTCCATAAGTGGGAGTGGGAGAAAGGCAGAAAGATAGATGATTCTGTGATGTATCTTTATCCTGATCTCTACCTCATTATCTCTGGAAACATTCAGATTGCACTGTAACAATTGAGAATAACCAATGGAAAGAGCTTTACTTCATTGATCCAGAGTGTCTTGTAGTATGGATCAGAAAAATTTCTGCTGAGTTTCTCTGGTATCAAATTTCAGTAGTAAGTCCTGTAAAAATTAGCCAATTTTGTAGTCTTAGACTTTTCAGAATATTCTTTCAATATTTTGGACTGCCTGAAACTTCCAAGCACTATTAAATTTGTTGTTCTGATCCTTCTGAAAGAAATTAGGAAATGTGCTTCTGTGGCTAAATCAGTTATTACATATGCAGGCCTTTTTTTTTTACCATCACTAAAGCTGGCCATACTCAAACATATTTAAATGTTTCAATGAATGTGACAAACAATGAATGTGACTGTTGGAGATTCAATTTGGTCTCTTCTTAAGGACCAAATACTTTTACTGATGTATCAATGTAACTCTTGGCATACAACTCATAACATCCATGAGAGAAAATTCTTCATAAAACAAGCAGAGAGAGATCATCTCTGGTTTGTATACATGGACTATGTAAATCTCTACAGCATAATAAATATGATCCAATACAATGTGTAGAAATCTATTTTAAAAAAATACTACAAAACTAAGAAAATTTCTTAAAAAATCCCCATCTATCCTGACAGTCATCCACATTCATCCATAATAAATGATATTAACATGATAAAGAATTGAAATATTTGAATTGGGTGGACCAAAGCAGGCACTAGAGAGTAGCTTAACCAACGATAGAGCCAGGAAAATACAGCTTGTGAAATGGATGTTAAAAAAATATAGAAGTTATGAAGTCAGTACAGAATATAGTCGCCTCTATTTAGCTGTGTGGTGCTGAATAAACAGCTCTTCTGGTTCAAGATATCGTCTGCCTCTTCCTTCCGTCCAGCCGGCTCCCGGCAATCTAACAGGGCACTTTTGAGAAAGGGTTGAAAATGGGAAGAGGGGGATTATCATGCCTTTCACCCTGTTCTGAAGCTTAGCAGAGACTGAGAACAGGGTGAGAGGCAGGAAATCCCCATCCCCAATTTTCAAGCCGTTGTAAAAAAACGTCTCATTCCGAGGCTTTAATATGTCGAAGGCTCAGAATGTGGCGTTTTTGAGAACAGCTTCAAAATGGGGAGGGGGTATTATCATGCTTTTCACCCTGTTCTGAAGTTTAGCACAGACTGAGAACAGGGTGAGGAGCAGGAAATCCCCCTCACCATTTTCAATCCGTTCTCAAAAATGTGTGTGTGACAGAGAGATCTCTATTCCCCAAACCCTCCCAAGGAAGCCACATCCTTCCATTAACTTGCTTTGTTTATTGATTGATTTTGTCCAATACACAATGAGGGTTTTAGTAGGTATACACATAGTAAAATACATAATGAAGGTTATAGAGGCTATACTCATAGCAAAATATATCTAAGAAAGAAGAGAAGATATAGGGATAAAATATATCAATGAAAGAATAGAAGAAGAGATATAGGAATAAAAGAATGTTATAGGAGATAGAGGAGAGCAATAGGACAGGGGACGGAAGGCACTCTAGTGCACTTATGCACGCCCCTTACTGACCTCTTAGGAATCTGCATAGGTCAATCTGACATAGTCTGCCTGTCTACTTCCAACTTTGTGAGGGTTTTGGGGTTTTTTTGTGGGAAGTTGGAAGGTATGAATTTTTAGGGTTTTTTTTTTTACCGTAGTCACACAGACTACTTTTCTTGCATGTACAGTAAAGAACAGAGCTGGAAAGCAGGTAAGTGAAGCGATGTAGCTGCCCTGGAGTGTGTGTGTGTGTGCGAGAGAGAGAGAGAGAGAAAGAGAAAGAGAGAGAGAGGGAGGGAGGAAGAGAGGGAGGGAGGGAGGGAAAGAGAGGTAGGGAGAGAGAAAGAGAGAGAGAGAGAAAGAGGGAGGGGGGGAGAGAATCTGCTCCAACCTCGGAGAGTTACTTATCTTCTATGTCTCTTTCAAATACAAAGACACACACAGAGGTTCGCAGGAGCTCTTCGTCTTCCTAGCAGCTGCTATCGGCTACCCTGCTGGGCTGTTCCTGCCTGATGCGGGGTGAGTCGGCTGAGATTTATGACCTCCAGAGTGCACATAACCCCCCCTCATTGCCGGCCTGCCAGGACCCTTTGCCAGTGGCCACTGGTGTAGCTAAACTGCTTCACCTGCTGCTGAGCGCCTTCTTGAAGATCTTACTCGGTGCTACACACTCCAGGTTACGAGGTCACCAAACTCTGCCATTTTAAGACTTGTGGGCTTCATTAATAATCCTTTTTTACATTCCACCATTTATATAATTTGATTATTTAACCGTCTTGTCATCATATCTAATTCTGCACATTCCATAATTTTCTTAAAGACGTCTTCGTCTTTTGGAATTTCTTTTTCTTTCCATTTTTGTGCAAATGCTATTCTTGCCGCTAATAATATATGAATTATTAAGTAATATATTTCTTTTTTATATTTTGTGTCAGTAATACCTAATAAGAAAAATTCTGGGGTCTTCTTAATCTCCTTATTTGTAATTTCCTTTAACCATTTTGTTACTCTATTCCAATAGATCTTAGCTTTTAGGCAAGTCCAACATGTATGAAAATATGTGCCAATTTCTTTTTTACATTTCCAGCAAATAGGGGAGGCATTTGGAAACATATTTGAAATCCTATATGGTGGAAGGTGCCATCTATAAAACATCTTAATTTGATTTTCTTTGAAAGAGATCGATTTAGTTATTTTCCAATTATGTACCCATACCTTTTCCCATGTATCTAAATTTATTTCTTTTCCAAAATTTTTGCACCAACTAATCATGTTATCTTTCAATATCCAACCTATCATTTTATAATTTATTAAATATTTATATAACTTCCCAATTAATTTCCCTTGGTCTTGAATTAGTAATTTCCCAAGTATATTATTATCTTTCTTAAAGATGAATATTCTCACATCTTTTTGGTATCTAGAGTTAATCTGAGCGTACTGCCACCAATCAATATCCACCCCGATCTCCTGCAATTCTTGTTTTGTTTTCAATTTTAACTGATTATCAAGTAAGTCTCTATATTTCCATATTTTACCTTCTTTTAACAAATTCGGGTGAGAGATCGCTTCTATCGGTGAGATCCATTCTGGCATTACTAAAAAGTGACTTTTCCTTATCTCATTACAGACATCTATCAATGCCTTCCTAATTATATTACTTTTAAAATATGAGTGAGTTTTGGACTTTTCATACCATATGAAGGCATGCCAGCCTAACATTAAATCATGACCCTCTATGTTTCTATTTTCCAGGGTTAGCCAATCTTTTATCCAAGTTAGCGCAGTCGCTTGATAATATAACTTCCAATTAGGGAGGGCTAGCCTTTCTATCTCTTTCCGGTCCTCTAATGAGCTTTGTTTTATTCTTGGTTTCTTACCCTGCCATATAAATTTTTTTGTAATTCTATTTAATTCTTTAAAGACGTTTGGTCCAGGATTGATTGGAATAACTTGAAATAGGAACAGTACTTTGGGAAGAATATTCATTTTAATTGTAGAGATTCTTCCAACTAAGGATAACTGTAAATTATTCCATATTTCCAGGTCTTTTTAAATTTGTCCTAGCAGTTTTATATAATTATCATTTTTTAAAGATATAACTTTGGAGGTAATCCAAATACCTAAGTATTTTACCTTTTTTGTTATTTTCATGTTTGTTAAGTTTTCAAGATATTTTATCTGTTGGTCTGTCATATTTTTGTAAGTATTTGTGTCTTTTCCTTATTAATTTTCAAACCTGCTACTTTCCCATATTCTTCTATTAAATCTATTAATTTTAATAGACGTCAAGGGATCTTCTATTATGAAAACCACATCATCAGCGAAGGCTTGAACTTTATATGTTTCTTTTTTAATCTTCAAACCTTTTATTTCATTTTCTGTTCTTATTTTTATTAGTAAAGTTTCTAGTGATAAAATAAATAATAATGGAGATATAGGGCAACCTTGTCTAACTCCTCCTTGTATTTCTAATCTTCCTACTTGTTCTTTGTTTATTATAATTTTTGCTGGTTGATTAGAATAAATGGCATCAATTATATTGAAAGATTTGGTTCCCACATTCATCTTACTTAATTGTATTTTCATAAAAGTCCAATCTACATTATCAAATGCTTTTTTGGCATCAAGGAATATGAGTGACATTTGTTTTTCGGGGTGTTGTTCATAATATTCTAGGGTATTTATGATTGCTCTCAGGTTATTTTAAATTTGTCTACTTGGTAGGAATCTGTTCTGATCTTCATGTATTATTTCGTTTCTAATGTTTTTAAACCTAGAAGCAAATATTGATATAAAAATTTTATAATCTACATTTAATAGCGAAATCAGTCTGTAATTTTCAATTTTTTCCTTTTCAGTTCCCGCTTTATGTATTAATGTTATTAAAGTTTCTGTCCATGTTTTAGGCAATTTACCATCTGCTATTATCTTATTAAATATCTCTTATTAATGATATAAAAACAAATTATAGATAATTTAAATTTATATTAGACTGAATAAATTGTATATCGATACTTTATGGAGAAGTTTTAGTTGTATTAACTGATCTCAATTATTTTAACTACAATACTATAATAAAAATATTGAAGTACTTAGATTTTACATTACAGTAGTATGTTAAGAAATATGTTATTAATAACTCTTATTTTTCTCTATTGATCTAAATCATAACTAGTCATTTTTTTCTGTATTAAGAAGACTTCTAAGCTTAGTGGAGCAAAGGTAGCTCCTCTACATGTTAAATGTTGTTTGTCTTGTCTTGTTCCATATTTTAAAAAATGAATAATTAAAAAAAAAAGACTTGTGGGCTTCAAATCCCAGAATTCCCCAGTCAGCAAAGCTGATCTGGCTGGGGAATTCTAGGATTTGAAATTCACAAGTCTTAAAGTGACCTAGTTTGGAGACCTCTGATCCAGAGTTTTGTAGTACTGAACAGCAAATTTTCTGTTGAATTTTTCTGCTATCAAATTTCAGTAGTAAATCCCATAAATATCAGCTAATTTTGTAGTCTTAGACCTTTCAGAATATTCTTTAAATATTTTGGACTTCCTAAAACTTCCAAGCACTATTAAATTTGTTGTTCTGATCCTTCTGAAAGAAATTAGGGAATGTGCTGCTGTGGCTAAATCAGTTATTACATATGCAAGTCTTTTTTGACCAACACTAAAGCTGACCATATCCAAACTATGAATGTGACTATTGGAGATACTTGGCCTCTTCCCAAGGACCAAATACTTTTGCTGATCTCTCTGTGTAATTATTGACATTAAAATCTAACCAACCATGATGAAATTTCCAAAGTCCACCCAGTCACAGTTCAAGGGAATTCTTGCATGAAGAATCTTGTTGATGAACCCACTAGTGACAGTGAAACACAATTAACTCTTTATAAACAATAGAAGAAGGCAAAGAAGTCACATTTTAATTAGAAGATTGTCAAGAATTCAGGACATGGACTAATCAATTAAATATTTTTTTTTTATTTTTTTTTTATTTTTTTGTTAAGTACCTATTGGTGGTATACAAAGATATAACAATGTTTATATACATGATATTAGGGTGAGAGAGAGATGTTAGGACAGGGAATGGAAGGCACACTGGCACCCCTGGAGGTCTGCACATTATTTGAAGGGTTAGAGGAAGCAATTATTTTAGATATATTTTTCCAAAAGTGCATATGTGATAATCCTAATACAATGGCACCTTGGTTAATGACCACAATCGGTTCTGAAAGGTTGGTCGTTATCCGAAACATTTTTTCCCACAGGAAATAATGGAAATGGATTTGGTTCCCAGCCTTTATTTCTTATGGGGAAAATTGATCCCTCATTTATTGTGGGTGTTCCATTCCAGGACCACCCCCGATAAAGGTTTTTTTTCATCCCCCCCATTGTCCCTCACTCCCCCCCCCTCCTTAACTCTTTACCTCTTGTCTCTCTGCCTTCATCTCCTCGACAGGCAGGTGCTGAGTTTGCTGAACCCAAGGGGGGTACCCTTTGAAGACAGTGGTGAGTGTGGCAGCTGCGACAGCTTCTTCTCAAGGACAGTGGTGGCAGTGGCACTGGGGGCCTGGGGACCTGGGCATGGACATGATGTTCCCGGCTCGAAAGGAAGCTGTCGGAGCCGCCTCAGCGTTGCTGCAGTTGCCGCCGCCGCTGCCAGCGGGACCAGCTAGTGGTGGCAGCGGTGGCAACGGCAACAGCTGAGGCAGCTCCAGCAGCTTCCTTTCAAGGAACAGCAGTGCCGGGAACATCACGTCCATGCCCACATCCCCAGGCCCTCACCACCACTGTCCTCAAAATGATGCCACACTGCTGCCACTGCCATCAGCTGGTCCTCAAAGAGAAACCACCACCGGGACCAGCAAACTCAGCGCCTGCCTCATCATAGCCGAAGTGACACTTTGCTGCTCCCCTGGTGAGGAGATGAAGGCATAGAGGCAAAAGGTAAAGAGGTAAGGAGAGGGGGGAATGAGGGACAATGGTTGAGGGGTAAGGGGTAAAGAGGTAAGGAATAGGGGGGCGGGTGTGAGGGACATTTTGAATAATAACCAAAAATTTATGTTCAGTATCCAAATTTTTCTTTGGTATCCAGAGCAACTTTTTGCTGAAATTTTTGGTTGTTATTCAAAATGTGCACTAACTAAGGTGTTCGTTAACAGAGGTACCGCTGTATAAGATCTTAAATTCTAAGGAAATATTGCTAATATAGTATGAATTGTGAAATACCTTGATTACCAAAATCTTGCATAGTAAATTGTATACAATCTCTTAAGTAGCATTGTCCTGTGCATTCATTATCTGAAATCTAATCCTTCTTGCTGAATTATAGGTGTTGTGGATAATTGGGCTGATGGGTTTTTTAGTTTGTTTGTTCCTTATTTCTCCTACAAAAATAGATAAAAACAGCCTATCCACTGGTAAAAACAAAACTGTCAATTTGCATTTTTCAGGCTTGAAATGAGAAAATACAGAGAAATGGGATTAAATGCTACTTACTGTCAGCGAAGCAAGTAGCATCTGTTGTTGATTGAATGATATATGTGTGAATCTGTCTTTGTGTGTCTGAATATGATTGGTTTCAGCATGTTATTTTTATACCTTCTTTATTATATAAGAGCAGCCCCCAATCTTTGGGCATCAGGGACTGGTTCTGCGGAGGGAGGTTTCTCTATGGACTGGAGGGAGTGTGGTTTTGCGTGCTCCTGGTAGTGTGCAGATGGGGCTTTGCTTGTTTTAAAAAATTTGTTTATTAAATTTTGTGTTACAATATATATTCCTATATTCATATTTTTCATTTCTGTGAAAAATCGGCAATTATTTGGTTATTTCTGTAAGTTATTCCATCATATTTATATTATGAATAACATTTACATTTATACGGTATATATATCTAAACAATCTTTTTTCCCCCTTAATTTCCAACCAGGTATAAACCTTTTTCCATATCGCATAGTAATCTTTATTTTCACAATTTTATAGTTCTAACATCAGTTTCACCATTTCTGCACAGTATTATTATTATTATTATTATTATTATTATTATTATTATTATTATTATTATTATTATTATTATTATTATTATTATTATTATTATTATTATTACTATTATTATTATTCCAAGCTTGTGCAAAAGCTACTTTGGCTGCCATCAGAATATGTATTATGAGGTATTGGATTTGTCTGGTCCACTGTCCTTTAATGATCCACAATAGATACATCTCAGATGTAAATTCAATTAGCATTTCTGTTATTTCTTGGATCCATGTCCCCCCGGACCTACTCCATGGCCTTTCCTGGGGAACATCTTTCCAACTACCTTTGGTTAAACATTATCAAACGGTAAGGTTAACTAACTGTTGTATTTCTCCAAAGATATTTGATGTAACCAAAATGTAGAATTAAGGTGAAAAATATGTTTAAGCAACTGGTTTAAAGAAGATGCCTCATGAACTGCTGAGAAGATGCCTGATGAAGTTTCACAGGAAATTCAATTGACTATTATTGGAATTGCAGAAGTACACATGCCATATAAGAAGTCAGAGAAAAAGTACAAATAACTTTACATTGAAACTATAACTGAGGAAAGAAAAGCAGACAAGGGAGAAAGAAAATGGGAAGAAGCATCTAAACTGGTTTGAACATGTTGAATAGTATTGGGCCTATCAATAAAAAAATGCCCAAGTGGTAATAGTTTTAGGTTGGAAGGATGGTAACAGTACATGGTGGAACACATTCAGTTTGAAATTATGGACATAAAGCTGAATATGGTTAATGAAAATAAATTGTGAGAACTGATGGGATGAAGTTACATGGCTGGTAGAATTTGAGACCAAGCTACAAAAAATAAATTGGAATTACTTTATAATAGGTAAATAGACAGATTGATCTTGGTTTAAAATGTTATATATGTAGCATACCCCCATTTTGGTGGTGGAGTTTGAATGTTGTCTGGTAGTGGGCGCCCAGATCACTAATCTCATTCACACTGGCTTCTTGCTTGTTTTGTAAGATCTCTGGCCAAGCAGCTTCCCTCTTCCTCTCCAAAGCTGGGTGTTGCCACAGAAGCCTCAACTGCACTTTTGTTGTTGTTGTTGTTTTGCATGCAAGCACTGCAGGGAATCCTGGTGGCTTGGAAGCCAGGATCTCCCCCTGCCTCACCTCCTCCCAAGCAAGGATTCTTGTTTGCCATTCTATGTTAAAGACTTAACGTTACCCTTTAATCTCATTCTTGCTGGCTTCTCACATGTTTTGTAAGGAGCCTCTTTCTCCCTCTTCTACCTTCATGGAGAGCTGTGTGATGCTATGGAAGGAAGCCATCCTGGGCAGCTGCCACATTCGCACACCTGGCATTGCTCTCTCCCAGCAGTTGAAGCAGTGCCATGGTGTTCTCCAGGAACTGCTGAGAGTTGCTGACAGCCAGAGAAAAGGAGCAGGAACCCTCAGCCTCAGCAGGCCAGCAACAGAAAGGCCCTGGCACTTAGCTTCAGGGCATGGATGGAGGGTGTCTGTTGGGCTACTTCTTCTCACAAGGACTTCCTTGCAGAGAGAAAGGCAGGAGGAGTGCTGTGCAAGCCAGACAGCATAGTCCAAGCTTGTTGGGCACTTCTGGCCAGAAGAAACATGAAGAAATGATCTCCTCCAGCCCCATGTCACCCAGAGAGACTGATGGACAGGGCTGATTGACAAGGACTCCACATTTAACAAAGGGGCCTTGTAGGTACAGTCCTTCCCTTCCTCTTTTGGACAATTTTAGAAAGAAAGGACTTAGAACTTCAAATGAGGTGCACCCCACAGCTGCCGCCTCTCCCACCCTTGATGGCAGCTCTGGGCTGGGCAGCAGTTTGGCTTTCCAAGCTGGCTGCAACCCCCAATCCCCACCTGCTCTGCCCCTACTTACGTGGCTGGTGGCCAAGAGAAAAGTGAGCCAGGCTGAGCCATCACCACTTGTCCCCCTCACCCGGCTTGCATCTTGCCCCTGCCTGGACTCTCACAACTGCTGATCCTTGCCTGCTATGGCTGCCAGCAGAGGGCAGTGACCAAGGGTTGCAAGATTCTGCCTCTCACATTGCCCCCCTACCTGCTGGCCCTCACTCACCTGGTCAGGTTGTGGGAGAGCTGTGCCCAAAAGACAGCCAAGCTTCGCTGTGTTCCCTTCCAGGCAGCCCTTTGCCTGAGTGCAGCAGGCCTGGAGCTGCTGGTCTCTCTCCCCTGCTTTCAGCCTTACATTCTCAGGCCAGGTAAGAGCTGAAGGAAGTCTCGGCAGGCAGGTGGCTGGGCTGCATTGGAGGCAGTGGAAAATGGCAAAGGGAGGCTTGGCAGGAAGCTGGGTCACGTGGGAGCCTGGGCCAAAGATAGGCAAGTGGATCACAGCAAGGGATCTAGTGAGCAAGGGAGACAGAAAGCAGCAGATGCTATGCAGAGGGGCAAATTGGATGGGACCAGCTAGTGATGTGATTAGCTCCAAACGGCACAAAAATTTAATATCCATTTGCCAAAACCGGTCCGGACTAGCTGAATCCAACACAGCATATTTTCCCCAACCATCTGGGTCCTCATTTTACTTTTCCTCTAGTTCCTTCCTCTACCTTTCTAATGACAAAGATTTTCATCTAACTTTGGTTAGGAATCTGTTCAATCTCCCACTTGCTGTGGAGCTATTCTCTCAGTTGATATCAACTTACTATGTTTTTCAGAGTATAAGACACTCGGGAATAAAAGACGCACATTAGATATACATTAGATTTTGGGGAGGAAAACAAGAAAAAATATTCTACCTATACCTACCACCATCCACTGGTATACATCTGGCTAGTATCTTTGCAGCAAACAGCAAATAGCCTGGTCAGCTTCAGCACATTAACACAGCCTGATTTAGCATTTAGACTTATACACTGCTTCATAGTGCTTTTACAGCCCTTACTAAGTGTTTTACAGAATCAGCATATTGCCCCCAAAAATCTGGGTCCTCATTTTACCCACCACAGAAGGATGGAAGGCTGATTCAACCTTCAGCCGGTGGTGAGATTTCAACTGCTGAACTATAGTTAGCAGTTAGCTGAAGTAGCCTGCAGTGCTGCACTCTAAAAACTGTGCCACCCTGGCTCCAACAGCTGTTTGGTGGTTGGATCGACCTCCCAGAATACCACCAATCAGTTGTACTAAGCTGCAGGAATCGCCTGAGCCCATCACCACCTCCATGCATTGCACTTTTGGCCTCCACATGTCATATTTTTTTTGCCTACGTGCATTGCATTTTTGGCCTACGTGCATTGCATTTCTGGCCTCTGTATGCTCCATTTTAAATCCAGGCTGCTAGGATTGCCACAGCACATCACTGCTGATCTCTGCCTCCGCATGCTTCTAGCCTTCACACATTGCGTTTTGACTTTCATAAATCCCATTTTTGGCCTCCACGTGCTGCGTTTTCATTCAGTTCCAAGTTGCTGCCGATACCTGCTGCCTGGAACTAGCCAAAAATATGACACACAAAGGTCAAAAATAGGGTGTGCAGAGGCTAAAAAAGAAATACACGAAGGCCAAAAACATGATGTGCGGCAGTGGTGATAGGCGGTGATGTACTGTGTCAATCCTCACAGCCTGGAACAGGTCTAAAATGGGGGATGTGAAGGCCAAAAATGTGATGCACGAATGCCAAAAATGGCTGAAGTGTAGGGGCCAATGGGTGGGCTGGGCTTCGACAAAATTTGATGTACAAGACTGTAGTGAAGACACCGGGCAGCCACAGCAGATACAACTCAACTTTATTAAACACCGAACTGAGGTAACATCATAATTGACAGGATATTTATACTCTCCAAATAACCAATGAGAACACTAGAACAATCCCGCCAAATGTCTCCCCCTACTGTTAACCCAGGACATGACACCCCTTTCCCCTAGGGGGTGCATACGAAATCATCCAGATATGCCGGCCTACGTCTGATGCGCCCTGAACAACGGGGCGAGCTCTCATAACCGACGGATACTCTTGGACTCTCTTGGGGGCCCCCTATATCCTGTTCCCCATCGGCCACATCACCGGCCTCTACTGTCGGGTCAGTTGGGCTCACTGCTTTGGGTAAGTATGGGGACTTGCCGACGCTGCCCGTAGGCACCTGGGGAGGGACCGTGTGAAACTCACCCTCTCCTTGGTCAGTAAACTCAAAGCAATGACTGTCTTCCGGACATACAGGGTCTTTATCCTTCCCCCTAGGGTCTGGTAATTCAGCCGACCTGGCCCTTAGTTGATCCACATGACGATGCCACTCTCTACCATCAGGCAACACCACTGTATACGCCTGAGGCCCCCGAGTACCGCGAACAGTACCTGCAACCCATCGAGGTGAACCCATGAAGTTCCGGGCAAAAACCAGGTCCCCGTCTCTAAAACCTCGAGCAGCCACAATTTCTCATTCCGGTTCGGTGTACAAAGGATGAAGTCTGTCCAACACGATTCGCAACTTCCGTCCCATTAAAAGTTCTGAGGGGGCCTTCGAGGTGGAGGTGCATGGGTGGTGTGTTGTGCCAATAACAATTCATCAATTCTCTCTTGCAGCGTGCCTTGGCTTATTTTAGAAAGCATATCTTTAGTGCTGCGCACCATTCTCTCCGCCAACCCATTGCTGGCAGGGTGCCACGGGGCAGTTCTAGCGTGTCGTACACCTAACCCCGCGAGGTAGGCTTCAAAACCCCCCGAAACAAATTGCGGGCTGTTATCTGATACGATGACGTCTGGGTACCCATGGGTTGAGAACAGAGCTGATAACCCCCTGATTATGTCTCTTGTTGTTGTAGATGACATAATTTTAACCTCTACCCACTTCGAATACGCATCTACCACTATTAAAAGCATTTTCCCATCAACCGGACCCGCAAGGTCGATGTGTAACCTGGACCATGGCATATTAGGGTTTTCCCACTGTAAAGGGACGGCTGCAGGAGGGGCTGCGTGGTTTTGTTGACAAGGTTGACAACTCGCGACCTTACGCTCCACTGCCTTGTCTAACCCCGGCCACCAAATGTAGCCCCTAGCCAACGCTTTCATCCGGACTATTCCAGGGTGGCCGATGTGTACCAACTCCAAAACATTAGACTGTAAACACGGGGGAAATGATCACCCTTGAGCCCCACAATACACATCCCCTTAACACAGACAGTTCCTTCCTGCGGACCCAGTACGGTAAAATTGAAGGCTCAATGCAAGACGATGCCCACCCTTGTAAAATCCATGACATCACTACAGAGAGAACAGGGTCCTTCGCTGATTCAGAAGCAATAGTAGCAGCTGATACTCTGATAGGATACGACTCTACGGCCAGCACTGTGGAAATTGGGGCTGGATCTGTTACAGGCACGGGTAGTGGACATCTGCTCAACGCATCCGCGTGAGGAATGGTGCGACCCGGCCGGTAGGTCAAATCATATGAATAATTATTTAAGAACATGGCCCATCGATTCAAACGAGGGGAAAGAATTTTGGGCGTTTGTCTATTTCCCGCCAGTATTCCCAACAGGGGTTGATGGTCTGTGACTAATTGAAATTGGCGGCCATATAAGTAATGATGGAAGCGTTTGACGCCTGCCACCAATGCCAAGGCTTCCTTATCCAATTGCCCATAATTCCGTTCGGGTCGACCTAAAGTCCTTGAATAAAATGCTATAGGAGCCTCTTTTCCCGAAGGCAAACGGTGTCCTAGTACCGCGCCCACCCCATAGGGGGATGCATCGCATGTTAATACCAATGGCAATTTTGGGCTGTATTGCACTAAAACCTCATGAGATACCAAAACCTCTTTTATGGCCATGAATGCGCTCGCCTCCGTCCTTCCCCAACACCACGGAATTCCTTTAGCCAATAACTTGTGCAGTGGTTCCACAATCGAAGCCTTGTGAGGGAGGAACATTGCATAAAAATTTAACAACCCCAAGAAAGATTGTAATTCAGTTTTGGACCTTGGTTCAGGAGCCTCAGTAATAGCTCTTATTTTGGAAGGGATAGGGCGAATTCCTCTGCTATCGATGAGGAACCCCAAGAATTCCACACTGTGAGACGCAAAAGTACACTTCCCCGTTTTGACTCGCAACCCCACCTCTTGGAATTTGTGAAGTACAGCCCGGACTCTCTCTAATAATTCCGGGCAGGATTATGCGGCTATGATTACATCATCGAAATAGGGCAAAGTTCCCGGAATTCCGTACAATAACCGCTCCATAAGCCCCTGGAATATTCCAGGAGCAGAGCTTATTCCGAATTGTAATCTAGTACAACGGAACGCCCCCCGGTGGGTAATGATGGTTTGTAAATCAGCTGTCTCAGGGTCCACCGCTAACTGCTGGTATGCGCGAGATAGGTCAATTTTCGCGAAAATATTTTCCCCTTCCAATGAATGTAAGAGATGGGCTACCATTGGTACAGGGTAGGACTGGTGTGCCAACGCTCTATTAACAGTGCACTTGTAGTCCCCACATAAACGCACGGATCCGTCTTGTTTGATGGCTACCACTAAAGGGGTTTCCCATTTAGCCTGGTCAACCGGCTCTAATATTCCCAGGCTGATCAGATGATCAAGTTCTACATCAACTTTGCCTTTAATAGCCAAAGGCACACGCCGTGGCTTCAGGCGAATCGGAGGAACCAAAGGATCACGGGTCAATGAGACCGGGGTGCCCAAATATTTTCCCAGGGTGCCATCGAAAACTGAAGGGAACTCTTGGGCTAACTGTTGGGACATAGGCACATCATTTATAACATTAATACCTTCTATAGTGAACCCCAATGCTGAAAACCAGTCTAATCCAAGTAAACTTATGAATGGCCCATCTACAATGATAATTGGTAACCGCCCCTTAAATGCTTTGTACTGAACAGGAAAATAACCTTGTCCCACAGTTGGAATGACTTGCCCTTGGTAGTCCTTTAAAAACAGGGGGCACGGCCCCAGACGACTCTTAGCCAATCGGGGAAACAGTCGCTTGATAGTGCTCCAAGACATTAAAGAAACAGATGATCCCGTGTCGACTTCCATGGCACACAATGATCCTCCAATTCGCATGAACACCGATATCTTGGACGACCCTGAAAGCTTCCCCTGCTGTGCCGACGGCTGCGTGGATTGGTGAATGCTGACTGGAGTAGTTGGTGATGCATGCTGAATTACGTTGCAGAAATCCCGTCGGCCAAATGGTTCCTTCTGCCACGCCCTTTGTTGTGGCGGATATTGCTCTCTAGCAGGAAATGGCTGAGTGTTTGATGCACTTCTTCGCAAACGGCAGACTCGGGCGATATGCCCCTGTCTGCCACAACGGTGGCAATACGCATCGCGGAATCCACAGAGCGATCGGGGGTGATCGCCCCCACAACCCCCACACGATGAACGCGACCCCCCCACATAACGGGGCTCTCCAGATGGTGGCTGCCTTTGCCTTGCTGAGGTGGCTAACTTATTAACTTCTTCTTCCTCTAGCCTCAAAGTTTTTTCAATTTCTGGTGGCAATACGGCAGCAGCTGCAGTGCTATGAGTAGTGGCTGTTTCAGCTGGCATGTCCATTTCAGCCAACGATTG
This sequence comes from Erythrolamprus reginae, assembly GCF_031021105.1. Classification (NCBI taxonomy): domain Eukaryota; kingdom Metazoa; phylum Chordata; class Lepidosauria; order Squamata; family Dipsadidae; genus Erythrolamprus; species Erythrolamprus reginae. Next base: position 142,376,693 of record NC_091951.1, read on the forward strand.
TGTAGACATCTCCACGGCCCTAGCCTCTTTTAAAGCGGCCGCCAATGTCAATTCCGTCATTGTTAAAAGCCTGCGCCGAAGTCTGGCATCCCTCACCCCATAGATCAAATGATCTAAAAGATAGTCATCCAAGTCGTGAAACTCACAGGACTTGGCTGCGTGACGGAGGGCTGCCATGTATTGATTTATTGTCTCCCCCTCCATTTGGTTTCTGTGATAAAATAAATAGCGGCGAGCGCTGCGAGACGGTGGGGGGGGGCATAGTGATTTTGGAGAGTTGTGAGGAATTCCTCCCAGGGCACATCATGGATAGATCGTGGGGCAAATAATGACAAGGAGGTCTCCAACATCTCAGTCCCACAAAAACTTAAGAAATATGCCCGCTTCCTGTCCCCCAAAAGATCTTTATAATCGTTAGATATCAGGAAACACTCAAAACGAGTGAGATATGCCTCCCAAGATTCCCCTTGAGGGTTGAACGGAGGAAAAACTATTTGGGTCGACATTCTTATTTACCGCAACTTTGTTCTCAGAACGGCAGATACCAATGTGGATTCAGATCCAGCTTTCCTTCGTCGCCAGTGTAGTGAAGACACCGGGCAGCCACAGCAGATACAACTCAACTTTATTAAACACCGAACTGAGGTAACATCATAATTGACAGGATATTTATACTCTCCAAATAACCAATGAGAACACTAGAACAATCCCGCCAAATGTCTCCCCCTACTGTTAACCCAGGACATGACAAAGACAAACTGCAATTTTAACCCACTTGTAGGTGGGTGGGAAGTGTGTTTTATAATCAGAAAAGTATGGTAGTTAAAGTCTCCAATTACTACTATCGTATGTTAACATTTATTAATTGATTAACAAAAAATTCATCTATTTCTCCTGTTTGATTGGTTGGCCTGTAGTGTAAGTCTATAGCAATGTCATTATTTCTTTCTTTTATATTGACCCATATGGATGCTAGGAGGTGTATTTGTGTATTTGTGTAGAGATGTAGTGATATTTTATATATAATGCAATTGTACCAGCAGTGGGTTACTCCCAGTATGGTCTGATTCTAAGAACCAGTGGTGCCGGTAGCAGGAGGCTCCACCCACCTGCCTAGTATGCTTCTGCACATGAGCAGAACCTTCTGCGCATGCACTGTAGCATCATGCATGCAAGCGAGCAGACACATGAACTGGTAATACATGTTTTAGAAAGCATTACTGAACTGTACCTTCTCTTTTGTTAGGTCTGTTTCTTTTGAATTGTTTCTATCCTTCCATCAGTACATTCTAGTCATGAGTTTCATCCCATCAAGTTTCAGTAATGCAGCTATATCACATCTATCTTCATGTACTAATACTTAAAGTTAATCCTGTTTCTTCCTTAAACTTTGAGCATTAGTATATAGGCATTTGAGTCACTTAAGGGGCTTGGGTATGTTTCTTAGCTTTTTAGTAAGCTTTAGAAATACTAGACTGGATTATCAGGCTTACTTTTACCTTTGTAAAATATAGCATTTCAAACTACTGGTAAAAACAGAACTGTTGCATGTTATTACTTTGGAGCTAGTACATCAGAAATGCAACCAAAGCAGACTTTTCCCTGAATATGTTATTCTGTGCAAGATAGGTTCAGTAATCCACAAATATCCATAATATCTGAAGGCCAACATACCATTGTTTGTCACTTATTAACTGGGAGATATATGCCATGTAATGGAACATAATCATATTGTTGTATTCTTTGGGCATTAAAAATTATTGAACTTTTGCATGAACATGTTGAAGGTAAAATTTAATAAGTATTTCAGGCATACCTTGGAATAATTTCATACAAAAATGCTTTATTATCTAATTAACTGAAATTTCATCTAATTTTCCCTTTAGCTTGCTGCAAAATATGGACCTATATGTACTGTCTGGATTGGATCAAAACCAAGGGTTGCTCTTTATGGATATGAGGTTGTAAAAGATGCTTTGATAAATCATGCAGAAGAATTTAGTGGGCGAACTGAAACGCCTTTGAAGAGGCGACTATTCTCTAATAAAGGTTCATTCTCTTTCATTTCCTTATTTTTGTTTTTCTTGAAGTTTAAATAAGTAATTTGAAAGTATCTTTATCCTGATTATACTACTGATAGCTGTGAATGTTTTACTAAAAAGGGGTTTTGTAAAAATGTTGGTTTTGTTATACTTCATGAAGTTGGAAGGAATGTTTTTTCACCATTTTTCTCCCACTCCTGAAGTCAGCCCAGGTTGTTGTTTACTTGCAAAAAAATATAATTTCACTTTAAACTGGTCCTCACAAAACACTTACAAAAAACACTTTGAAGTGCAAATGACCAATTTTTCCTATTTCAGACAGTTTGTGCAAAGGCCTAACTCTATAGTGAGAGTTGTAATGGTGGGAAAGATATAAGAAAGAAGACAATGAATTTAGTTACAATGATGGGAAATACTGTTTTGGGGCCAGTTTGTTGTGGTTAAGATCTATGAAGCTACTAATATTTGGCAGTGACTTGTTTGCTTATACCCTAGCAAACATAGCATGAAACTGTGCTCTTTTTATTAGGGACAACTCTACTGCACAAAAATATCTGAACTGAAGCAACTTCAATTTTATTTTGCTCACCGATAAATTGCATCTCAGTACACAATTCTCTTCATGTCTGGTGTAGGAATTTGTTCCTATACCATACCACACTTACAGAAACCTGTGACATTGCTTTCATAACTTCATTCATCGTTCTTTAAATATGGCAGAAATCAAGAATGGAAATATGAAAATTGTGGAGTTCAGCTAACTAGTATTTCAAGCATGAAGGCTTCTTTACTTTAAAAGTGGAGAGAGAAAAAAGTGTAATGCATAATTTTTTACTGTTCTGCAAAATTTGAGAACTGATATCACATTGTGATCTGTTTCCTATGTCTTTTGTTTCTGTTATGACCAGTACTGATGAGAAGAAATGGAAGGAGCTACGACAGTTCACACTTTCCACTTTGCGAGATTTTGGGATGGGGAAGAAAAGGATTTCTGAGAGGGTACAGGAAGAAGCCCTTTGTCTGGTGGAGGAAATGGCTACCACAAAAAGTTTAAAAAGAATCTGGAAAGGGTTTGTTGCACTAAGTGAAGTTACAGGAAAACTAGATTCTACAGTGAATCTCAAATCTTCTGCACTTAAGTGCACAAAATAAAGAAAAATGTAGATAGGGAGTGAGTGCACCTCTCTCTTTTATTTTGCAATGTTGTTCAGAAGCAAAAGGAAAAGTACACACAGCAAGATTTCAAGCTGCTTCTCCTTCTTTTCTATCCAGTATCAGTATTTGGCTTCATAAAATTACAAGCTTGCTCAAAAGTACTAAAATCTTGCATGGACTAAGAGATACAAAATACTAGGAAATATTAATAGGGTAGTTATAAATTCATAAAAGTACAAGTTTGCTCAAAAGTAGTGAAATGTTATGCTGGATGCATTATCCAAGAAAACACACATCGAGCAAATTCATCAACCAATAAAACACTTTATGGATAATTGAGACAGGTAAACTAAGGGATATAAGGAAAGCATGGTTAAGAACAGTCTCCATGAGACATAGAGAACTGTAGGAGGGATTGAATTAAATGGGCATGAATAGAATTAGAAATCTTTGAAAACTGTCTTTGGTGGACAAGACTCTTTTGGAAGGAGATAGGAAAAGATATAGAAATGTATGGGATAATTTTTTTTAAAGCATTAAATAGATTAGAAGAAGAGAGGAATGGAGAGAAAAGCGTGCTCAGTTAAAACTGGAAGTAGAAGCAAAAAGGTTTATTAAAAATAATTTGAACGTAGTGCCAAATGAAACATGAGGCAAATCAGCATCCAGCAAAGGACCTTATTGATGAATGAGATAGGTGATCTAAGGATAAAAAAGAAAACTTGGTGGGCTTCAAAGTGGAACATGGAAACACTACTCTGTATCTTAACTAAAATGGTTATAGTATTTAATATGGCAATCATATTCCATTTTTAGACAAGAGTTAAAAGAACAATCAGTTCAATGTCTTTGGCCTGAACCACTTTTTGTTGCAACTTTATAGGGAGAATCATGGAAGGGAAGATTCACATTCACTGATCATACTTATAAATTTCTGTGGCCTTTGTTGCAGGGCAGCCTTTTGACCCAAGAAGAAGTTGTGCAGGTGCTGTTTCTAATGTGATCTGTGCAGTCATCTTTGGCAATCGATTTGATTACAAAGATCCCACCTTCATAAAGAACCAGCAGATTATGGAGTCTCAAATGAGATTTTTTAGTAGTTTCCTAGGAATGGTATGTTTTTCCTCTCTGATGCTCCTCCTGAACCCCCATTTTTCCTAATAGGTCTCTCTGTGTGTGCAAATATGTAAAGACTAAATGTGATGAGCTATTAAACATGAGATACCAAATCCAAAAATCCAGTGAGATTGAACTATTCAAATATAAATTGATACTCAGAAAATCTTCCCTGGCTGGGCTAATTTCCTAGACCCGTGATGGCGAACCTATGGCAGGCATGCCACAGGTGGCACGCAGACACATATCTGCAGGCACACAAGCTATTGCCCTAGCTCAGCTCCATTCATACATGTGCTAGCCAGCTGATTTTCAGATGGGCCCACTGAGCCACACACCCCCTCCCAAGAGTCTCCATGTGGCCGATTTTGGATGCCAGGTAAGTACAGGGCTCATGTGAAGGCCCTGAGAGGGTATTTTCAGCCTCTGGAGGGCCTCTGTGGGAGCAGGGAAAAATCTCTAGAACCAGGAAAACATCTGGAGCATGGGGAGGCTGAAAAATAAGCCCACTGGAAGTCTGGAATCAGGCTGTTTCTGACCTCTGGAGGACCTCCGGGGGATGAGGGGGCGTTTTCACCTCCCCCAGGCTCCAGGAAAGTCTCTTGAGTCAGGAAAGCATCTGGAGACGGAAGGGCAAAAAATGGGCCTACAGAGTCCACCACCAGAAATTCGGAAATGGCCCATTTCTGGCCTCCCGAGGCTTCAGGGAAGTTTGCTAGGCCTAAAACAGGCTGTGTGGGAGGTCATACATGCATGTGTGGGGGAGTGCAGGGTTTGCACACATATGCGTGTGGAGGTGGAGTACGAAAGAATTGAATTATGGGTGTGGGCATGCACGCGTCATAGCAAGCACAGGTGCACTTTCAGCACCCCAGGAAAAAAAGGTTTGCCATCACTGTGCTAGGGGATCATTGCCTTTTTTGGGGGTAACTCCTTTGGTTCCTGACCTGCTTGTTTCTAGTACTCACTGATTTCTTAACTAGTCAGGGAAGTCCAAACATGGAATTTCACTGAAAGGGATTTGTCTCCTAATATTAGTGTTTCACTGCAGAGTTTTTTTTAACCTCTTGACTGAAAAGTTGTTTTAAGTTCTCATACATAATTCCTTCTTGTTTTAAAAGATGACATCCACCCATCTCCCCCAGCCAAAAAATTAATGATATAAGGCAGGGGTGAAATGCCCCCAGTTCGGGCATGTCTGCCGGTGGTCAGGAGCCGGTAACAATGGCACCCATTCGATCAGATTTCTTTTACCGTTTGTGCATTGTGCAAAGCATTCTATGCATGCACAGAGGGTAAAAGAACCCAAATGGCAGATTTTGGGTGGCTGGGCGAAGCCTCGAGCTGGCATTGTTACCAGCTCTCTGACCACCAGCAGGCATGCCCGAACCAAGAGCATTGCACCATTGATATAAGGACAGTATAAATATTACAATCAAACTAATTATTATATTTTGCAATCAAACTATTATAATATTATTTTTTAAAAGTGCAATACTAAAAATCATATTGGCAGTGCTAATTATCATGTCAAATTGTGGACAGGTACATCTCTCAAGGCTTTTTAGACAGCTCCCTTATGTTTAGGCACACACTTCCAATCTTCAAGGAATTTGGCCTTTTTCACCATTATCCCTTTGGAGGAGAGATGGGGGAGGGGGGAATCGAAGAAAACAGCAAGTGAAGTATCTCCTGCATAAAAATCAGCCCAGATGAGGAAAGATCTGGGAGAAAGCTTTTGGAGACATTCCTCTTCAATTAACTTATTACAAATAAACATTCCCATTACAATTTCTAGGTCCTGTATTTACCTGTGACTAGAATTAAAGACAGCATATTGTGATGCTTGCGATTTTTGTCTTCTGGTCTTGGACCTATCTGAGGGTTGACAATTAGTAATATCAAAGTAAAAGCTACTCTCTGAACAGTTGGGGTATTAAGCCCCCATAATAATGACCAAACAGGCATGATATTTAATTTGTACTCTGCGGCAGGTGTACAATACTTTCCCAAAAACAGTGGAATTCTTTTTTGGGCAACACATCAAGTATTTTGCTAAAGTTGACGAATTCTGTGATTATATCCATGAGAAGGTGGATTTGCACAAGAAGACATTGGATCCCCAGAACCCACGTGATTATATTGATTGCTTCCTTCTTAGAATAGAGAAGGTAGGCATGTAGGTACCATCTCTGCATAACTGTATAAATATCTCCAATATGCATCTAAGAGGAAACTGGTTCATCCCAGATGACGATGTTGATGATGGTGGGTGTTGGTGGCGTTGATGGTGGTGATCATGGTGATGGTGATGATGATGATGTTATCCATTCAGTCGTATCCAAATCCTAGTGAAAATAGACGTGGCCAGGTTTTCCCAAATTTTCTGATATTGACCTAGTTCTTTGAGTTGTTCTTTGCTCTGGCAAGTGTCCAGACATTGTGTTCTTAGGCAGCATGTTTCCTTTTACTGTTAATTCTTCCAAACAAAATTGCTTTCTCCAAGTGAATTCCCTGCAGGAGACATTTCTGTGATTTTGCCTTGCAGTGACATTTCTGGTGTTACGCATTCCAGTACTTGCTTGTTAGTCACATTTGCTGTCCAAGGAATATGCAGAAGCCTTCTCCAGCACCACAACTTAAATGAGTCTGTCCCATATGATGTAATATGAAAATATTTATTCTCCCTTGGACAACAATTTCCTGTCCATTTGTTGGCATGTAATCCTATTGCAGGCATAATTATAATTATAACAAAGGGCATTTGTTATGGAAGACGGTTTAAAATATATATGAAAATTGATATGGAGGAGATTTTTGAGAAAATTGAAACATTTTGATCTAATTAATTTGATGTGATTAAGAATAGTAACAGCCTAAAATGTATACAGTTCTCTTTTTTTTTTTACTTTTTTTTTTATCATATGAAGAATTGGAATAATTATTTCTTTGGTCCAGATGTTAAATCATCAGGAGGTGGCATTGGTTTAATCTGTGCATACCAAAATTGTAAAAATGTTATATTGTAAATTAATTTGAAATTAATGGTATCTTTTTTTCTGTACACGTGATTGGAGAAGAAAAATAAAAAAAAATTCACCCCCCCAAAAAGAAAAAAGAAGCAGCTAAATATCTCTCTAATCTATCAGCACAGAAATAAAGGCTACTATTTTTCTGGCTATTATTCTTCTAAAAATGAGTATGTATAGAAATTTGCTTTCTATTTGCTTTCTAGGCTAATTTAAATGTTACCAAAGAAGCAGGTTGCTGCTTCCTCTACATCAAATGCTGATACAGAAATACCTTAGAATCAAAGACCTGTTCCATATATTCTAAAATCAGTATGGTTAAATTATGTTTCCCTTAATGGAAAGAGGCACTAGGAAGAGTTTTATGAATTACTTTATTTCAATTCGAAATATAATTTTTATTCTTCCATTTTCTTTTCTATGTTCTTTTTATGAGCAGAATTTATTTGAGAGTATCTACACTCAGGGCCGCTGATAGGGCGGTACTACTGGTAGTGGCTTCAGGGGCCCGGCCAAATTGACAAATAGGGGGGGCCCGGATGGTTTTGCCGCCCCCTGGTGCCCGCAGTAATTTGTGCCCAGTGAGCAGCGCCGACGCCGAGCTCCAGCTCCTCGCTCGCACAGGCGCAGTACCGGCCCTCTCTTGGAGATCACGGCGAAGGTAGGAGCCCCTTCGGGGTGGCGGCGTTGGGGAATGAGGCTTGGGCGGCTGGGGCATTCCCTGTAGCTGTAGGCTGCGCACGCCTTAGCCAGCGCACCCCAAAACGCCCTCCCCCGGCCCCGCACACCCTTTTCCAAGGGCGCGCATGCCGCGGCCGCCCCCAGCCCCCCCGCTCCTCTAACCCCCTCGTGCCAATGGCTACTCGCCGCTGCCCCCCGCATGCCCGCCCACCCACCTGATTCACCTCTCTTTCTTCTCCGCCGGCCAAGGTTTTTCTTGCCGAAAAAAAGAGAAAGAAAACCTTTGCCGGCTTTTTTTCTTCTTAATTTGAATGTTCCGGGCGGGCTGGCAGGGACATTGAAAATCACTTTCGCCAGCATCTGGAGAACAAGAGAGAATGAGAGTGACAGAGCAAGATAGAGAGAAAGTGAGAAAGAGAGAGAGAGAGAAAGAAGGGGGGAGAGAAAGAGATAGCAAGAGAGAGAGAACGAGAGAGAGAGTGAGAGAAAGAAAACAAGAGAGAGAAAGTGAGAAAAAGAGAGAGAGAGCAAGAGGGGGAGAGATAGAGAAAGAGAAAGAGGGGGAAGAGAGAGAAAGAGAAAGAAAGAAAGAAAGAAAGAAAAAGAGAGAGAGATGAGAGAGGAAGGAAGAGAGTGAGAGAGAGGAAGAAAGCAAGATAGAGAAAGAGAGAAAGAAAGAAAGAGATGAGAGAGGAAGGAAGACAGTGTGAGAGAGGAAGAAAGCAAGATAGAGAAAGAGAAAGAGAGAAAGAAAGAAAGAAAGAGATGAGAGAGGAAGGAAGAGAGTGAGAGAGGGCTGTGTTTGACCTCAGAGGGCCGGGGGAGGGCTTGCCCAGGGTGTGTGACCATGGTGGCCATGGCACGGGATTTGGGGGCAGTAGTTTTAAAATGGTGGGGGGGGGCAGACACTTAGGCTGTATGGGGCCCCAAAATTCCTGATGGTGGCCCTGTCTACACTCCTGAAGGTCTTGTGGAGAATGTGCATTTACTTTTTGCTGCTGGGACAATAACCACAAGCAAGACTTTGCTCTGCAGCCTCCTATCTGTGACTAAATTGCCGCACATTCAAGGTAGAGAAATATCCCCAAACATAGAAATGTGTCAGTACTCTTAGAACCTTCACTACTAAAGCTAGGAAAAAGAAATTAAGTTAAACTCAATGCAGCTGCATTACTGAGAACTCTTGGAAAGTCTTTTGCCAACACTGCCTTCTAGAATGCTTTTTGTTCTGTTTTGTTTTGTTTTTACATTTCTTAGTCCAGCTAACATATCCACAGAACAAATGGGTCTTGCATCAGATCTTGAGGTTTCATGAAGACAATTTTAGTGAAATAATATCCATTATATCATTAAGAGATCCCGAAGATCATGTGATTGAATGCTTTAACAAAAGGACAAGGAAAAACCAAGAAAGTCCAGTTGCCTATGACAAAAACACCTTTCAGAAACCCTGACCTAGAAGATGGCAAAGTGGAGGCAATCGGATGCTGAAGCCTTCCCCTCGTCCCCCACCTGTATTTGGGGAGGGGGCTTTATGTTTGCTATCTAGTAAGGCAAAGAGACACACATAAGCCAAATCAATGTCATCTTGGAATAGAAAAGTTGAAAATTTCTCCAAGTTGAAATGTTCTCAACTGAGAAGTGAGGTTTGGAACAAAGAACTATTGTCCTGTCTAGAATTGCCTTTCCTGAATATGTTTTGAAAGACATGTTTTTATGTAAGTGGTGGTTCAATGAAGGTGCTCAGCATGAGAAAATAAAAAGCTATCAATCTCATGTCAATATTTTTCTCATACAGCTAAGGTGCAACAGGAGATTGATCGGGTGGTGGGTGCAGACCGCACTCCAAGCATGGAGGACCGGTTGAAGATGCCTTTTACAAATGCTGTGATCCACGAGGTTCAACGGTATGAGAAAATCAGTCTTGAAAAATTTCCACGGCAAACAACGTGTGACATAAAGTTCCATACTTATATGATTCCCAAGGTGAGCTGACATAGCTATTTGTCAAGATGTTCTAAATAAAAAGAAAAAAATGACTTATTTTAGGTAACCGGGAACCAAAATCTTTCTCTCCACCTGAAGTACTATCCATAATGTCCTCTGTTTCTTCCTCTCCCTCTAGGACACGGCTGTTGTGCCAATCCTCTGCTCTGTACATTTTGACCCTCTCCAGTGGGAAACTCCAGAGAAGTTCAATCCCAATCATTTTTTGGATGAAAAGGGCCAGTTCAGGAAAAGAGATGCTTTCATGGCATTCTCAGCAGATATTGGAAATCCGCATGCTCGCTTGATCTAAGTTATTCTTTTATCAGGTACAATTCGAGCAAGTATACTTTTAAATAACTTTATTTTATTGTTTGCTATTGAAGGGAAGAGAGTGTATCTAGGCGAAGCCCTGGCTAGGATGGAGCTCTTCCTGTTCTTCAGCACTTTGCTCCAGAAGTTCACCTTCTATCTGACTGGGGATACCAAGGACACGGATGTAATGTCTTTGTACACGGACTTCATAACGAAGAATCATTACCCCTATATACGAGCCATTAATCGTTCAATGGACACTTGTGTCCAATAATCAGTAGAAAGTAACAAAACATGTGAGATGTCTATTACATTCTAAAGTACTCTTAAAATTGATGTGGAATACTAATGCAGTTATTTTTATAGGAAAGATAGCTACTGTTGCCTATGATCTGACTACGTGTTTTGCCTCAGAAATGTTTCATAGACTTATCTCTAAACTATATTCTGCAAACTCACAATACAGTAGAATCTCTGGTCACGACCACAATTCCTTCCTGGTCACAATCTGATTTGGTTGTGACTTGAACCTAATTTTGGAAATTTAGCACTTCCCCCCCCCCAAAAAAAAATGGTGCAGAAAGGAAAATCAGCTGCATAATGATAATGATAATGATAATGATGATGATGATGATGATGATGATGATGATGATAATGATAATGATAATGATAATGATAATGATAATGATAATGATAATGATAATGATAATGATAATGATAATGATAATGATAATGATAACGATAACGATAATGATAACAACAACAATAATAATAACAACAACAACAACAACAATAATAATAATAATAATAATAATAATTATTATTATTATTATTATTATTATTATTATTATTATTATTATTATTATTATTATTATTTCTGTTAGCCGCCCCGAGTCTCCGGAGAGGGGCGGCATACAAATCCAATAAATAAATAAAATAAATAAATAAATAATAGTGTATTTTTTGGTCGGAACCCAATTTGGTCACGGTCAGAAATTTTTGTGACCACAGATTCTGCTGTATATAACTTGTACCAGAGATTTTAACTTTATATGATATTCTTAGAAATACTACCATATGAGAAACTGAGTTTGTGGATTTATATTTGAAAACAACAAAGGTGATCTTTTATTGACACAGTATGCTTGAGGTAAATCCAAGACAATGTTATGTTAAATCTATTGATATCTAATGATTGTTTTAAAGACTGATAAACTGTCTTGTATATGACTGAACTATAATAATTGCTTGGTAATATATACAACTGAAACATGTATTAATTTACTTGAGACACTGTAGCAATTAAAGATGAATCCATTTTTCATATAAATGTTATGTCACCAGGTAAAAAGCAAAAATAAATAAAATAAAAATCACACTTTTCAGATTGTCAAAAGTGTCCTGCTTAAAACCCAGTAAGGAAATCTATGAAATTTGCCCTGTGTTCTCTGTGATCCATTTGGAAAATAGATGGAATTCCACCTAATTCCATATACAAAACAACAACATCAAAAAATATTAAAGCTGACAGATTTTGAAAAGTGGGGGAAATTACAACTCTTTTTATTCTGTAGAATAGCAGTTTTTATACTTTTTTCAAAGAGCCCCCATTAGCTGAGATCTAAAATTCTTTGAACTGAATAGAATGATTACAAAATTTATTTGGCAAAATAGGAAACCTAGAATTAAAATAGCATATTTATAAGACAGTACAGATAGAGGAGGCTTAGGACTTTCAGAGATGAAACTTTATTACTATTCTGATTCTTTAAGTTGGATAAAAGATTGGATGAATTTATATAATAAAAGGATCTTGACCTTGGAGGAGCATGACTTGCAAATAGGATGGCATGCCCACCTGTGGAAGGACGATTCAAAAAGACAAACCACATTCAATAAACACTTAATTAGGAAATCCCTCTTAAAAACTTGGCATGAAATTAAAAAGACAAATTATATCAAAGTACCTACATGCTTATCTACTATGGAGGCTATTATCTATCCCAATCTAATAGACCCTACTAAAACCCTGAAATATAATGATGTCTTACTCCCAAATGGAGATTTAAAAAATAGGGAAGAATTACAAAAACAAAACTATAAGATTGATTGGTGGATTTACGCACAAGTTAAATCCATATACAACAAAGATAGAGAAGGTCCAGGCATAGACATAACCACACAACCATTAGATAAAATTTTGACTGGGTCAGATGACAAAATAATCACAAAACTATATAAATATTTGTTAGAATCAGGTAAAATAGAGGAAATTGTTAAAGGTCCAAATATCGCTTGGGCAAAAAATATGGAACATAATATTAACCTAGACGATTGGGAGGAATCATGGAATACTAACTCTAAAATTACAAAATCAGTTGCATACAAAGAAAATTATTATAAAATATTCTATAGATGGTATCTACCCCCTTCAAGATTGGTTAAAATTTATCCAAAATAAAACAATAAATGCTGGAAATGCACCCAAAAGACTGGCAGCTTCTTCCACTTGTGGCGGTCTTGTCACAAAGCGAAAATATTTTGGAACATGATACATAAGTGGCTTCTAGAAATTACAAAGGAAAAAACTGAATTCACCCCCCAAAGGCATGCTACTAGGAATATGGAAGAAAAAAAATACTCTAACCCCCCCCCCCGATACCTAATGATGCATATAATAACCGTGGGCAGGATATCATATGCCCAACTATGGAAAAACGAAAAGAACCCATTAGAAAACAACATTATAGACAAGATTTACAAATGCACAGAAATGGACAAAATGACCATGGAAATCAATGGTACAAATAGCAAAGAATTTTATGAGATATGGAAAAATTGGTAATAATGGATGGATGAAAGAAAAAGGGTAATATGACACAATGTAGTTGTGCTGATAAAATAGATAAATACATATACATGATACAGATAATGCATGCCCATCTGTGGAAAGATGACAAATAGATAAGCAACATATTAACTTCTGTATCTACTTGTCAAGGCTACTCAGTGATATTTTTATACACTTATGTGTTCTGCTGGGCTCTATGGTATGAGTCTACCGAAAATTCAAGAGTACAAATTTCAGACACACACACACTTGAAAGTTCAAAAACAATGTTCTTTATCACAAAAATTCAAAAGAAACAAAGCACCCTTTTTGTATTGCAAAGAGCACTCGTCCCAAAACAACCTGGTAGTCTGTACAATCCCCTTAATCAGTCCTTAAGTACTTAGCTAGCAGCTGTGAAGAAATGTCACAGCCCTCCTTCCTCCACAAAGTGAAACACACACATTTTGCTCTGCTTTGGTTTCCAAGTCGTGAAAAATCAACAAACAAATTTCGGAAACAGCAAGGCACGATCCTGAAGAACAACGATCAGATAATCTTCCACAATGGCCAAGCCAGCACGCTGCTATTTATATCAGCAGCTCTAATTACTGGAACACCACCCAAACACAGGTGGCCTCTCTTATCTCCTGCAATATTTCTTCAATTGGTCTCTTCTATGCATAATTCTGCGCGTTTGTGGGTCTAACACTTCCTCATTCGAATTGACCGAAGATAATGGAGATTGGCTTCCTGGGCTGTGTGCCAAGCCCCCCTCTTCCAAGTCACCCCCACCTTCTTCGTCCGAGGAAACTGCACTACCTGACTCTGTTGGCAATAAAACAGGCCTATGACATGTTGATGTTTCCCCTGAATCCACCTCCACATTCCTTGGGGCAGGAGCTGGGGCAGAGCCAACCACAACACTTATGAGTATAATTAACTACTACTAATCTATTTTACTTACCACACTTATCCTATCCCTTTGAATAATATGTATTGTATATAAATGGTAATACACAATGGGGAAAGAGTCATCAGAAATTGTATTGCCATCTGTCGGCATGACTAAGGCTAAAACAACAAAGCCAATTACAGGAGGGAGGAAACAGTGTGCATCTATCACATGTGCATTGACTAAGTCAATCACCATTACATAAAAGTAAGCATCTCTTAAATGGGGGTTTTACACACTGACAATGTCAGCTTCAAAGTGCATGCATGTGCTGGCTAGCTGATTTTTGGCCTTGGGGGAGGCTGTTTTTACCCTTCTTAGTCTTCAGGAGGCTTCCCTGAAGCCTCCAGAATATGAAAAATGGCTCAATGGTCAAACCAGAAGTTTGGGGAAATAGACTTCCAGTTAGCCCCTTGCCACTCCAAATGGCAAGTTTGGAGTGCCATTTTTCTCACTCCGAAAGCCTTTGGAGTGTGAAAAACAGTCTGAGTCACCAACAGTCCCCATTGGCTGACCTGTTACCATATCTGTTCCAATTCATGAACATTTATATACTGACAAACATTAGGTATAACAAAAGAAAATGTATAATAAAAAATATTTTTTTCTAAAAAAATGGTACTAGATAACCTCAAACTGACAACCTCAAAACCCAAAGCCCTCCTAGTGTCCATCACTGCTCTTAGAGATACTCTGACTTCTCAGTTTATATTCTTGTGTATCTTCGTTTGAAAAGTATGGTACATCAGACAATGTGATTTGCAGGTTAAAAGGGTATAGCTAGCTGATGAGAGCATAATAAACTCGGAATAGATCTATCAACCAGTGGAACAGCTTGCCTGCAGAGGTGGTGAACACTCCAATACCATAGACTTTCAAGAAAAGATTGGACTGCTATTGGACTAGTGTGATGTAGGGTCTCCTGCAACAGCAGTGGGTTGGACTAGATCAGGGGTCCTCAAACTTGGCAACTTTAAGACTTGTAGACTTCAACTCCCAGAATTCTCCAGCCAGCTGTGCTGGCTGGAGGATTCTGGGAGTTGAAGTCCACAAGTCTTAAAGTTGCCAAGTTTGAGGACCCCTGGACTAGATGACCTGCAAGGTCCCTACCAACTCAAATAAAAAAATAAAAAAATAAAATATACTAGTCTCCCTTCCTTTTCATTATCAGCAAAAAATATGCTACACATATAGATTATAGTTTGATGGATATAGCCTAGAGGATAATTCTTTGCCTTACAAGGCAAAGGTTGCAGGTTCAAGTCCCAGTGGGTATGGCTAGCTGATGAGGCCAAAATAAGGCCGAAATAGATCTATCCTAGTCTCCCTTAATTTTCAAATTCAGCAAAAAAACATGTGACACACACACACACACACACACACATATATGGCTATATATATATATGTGTCAAATGTTTTTTTAGCTGGAATTTTTAAAATTAAGGGAGACTAAGATGGTCCCATTTCGGCCTTGTTCTGGCCTCATCAGCTAGCCACACCCTTCCTTACTGGGATTCGATCTTGGTAGCCTCTGCCTTGTAAGGCAGAGACTTAACAGCTTGAGCTATCAGACCTAATCCCTTCCAGCTCTGTACCAGGGAGGGGCTATATGTTTTTTATGTCGGATCATATATATATATACACACATACACACACATATTCGGGTTTCAGAGATTTCTGGTGACGTTTCCACGAGCTCCCACTTGTCATCTTCAGGCTGGTGCTTTTGTCCTTATGCTAGGGCAAACACACATTACACGCTGTGATACGATGCAATCATTAAAATAGTTCCCCAAGCTTCACTAATGAGTGCTTACTATCTAGTGCCTGCATTGTGACTGCTCCAATCAAGCTGAACACCATATGGCAATGTGATGACAACAAACTGTAGCCCTTTGCTCCTGCCCATTAGTCAATCAACAATTCAGTAATGAATTTGGAGAACCTGTATGGGTAAAACAGAGAGAAGTCCCTCGCATGCAACAAAATCCCTTTCTGGAACTCTGACTCCAAAAATATTTATGCAACAGGTGCATCTGGATTTCATATATCCCAATGACCGCTATCTTGCAGTTAAAGAGATGGAGAGTTTTTGTAGTAAAATATATCAAAGAAAGAATAAAAGAGAAAATATAGGAATAAAATATATCAATGGAAGAATAGAGAAAGGATATAGGAATAGAAGAAAAGATATAGAAGATATAGGAGAGACAATTGGACAGGGGACGGAAGGCACACTAGTGCACTTATGCACGCCCCTTACTGACCCTTAGGAATCGGGAGAAGTCAACCCTGGATAGTCTAAGGGTAAAATGTTGGGGGTTAGAGGATGACACTACGGAGTCTGGTAATGAGTTCCACACTTCGACAATTCATATTTTTTACAGTCAGGTTTGGAGTGGTTAATATTAAGTTTGAATCTGTTGTGTGCTCTTGTGTTGTTGTGGTTGAAGCTGAAGTAATCATTGATAGGCAGGATGTTGCATCATATGATCTTGTGGGCAATACTTAGATCATGTTTAAGGCGTCGTAGTTCTAAGCTTTCTAGACCCAGGATTGTAAGTCTAGTTGCGTAGGGTATTCTGTTTCGAGTGGAGGAGTGAAAGGCTCTTCTGGTGAAGTATCTTTGGACATTTTCGAGGGTGCTAATGTCCGAGATGCAGTATGGGTTCCAAACATATGAACTGTACTCGAGGATGGGTCTGGCAGAAGTATTGTAAGCTCTGGTAAGTAACGTGAGATTGCTGGAGCAGAAGCTACATAGGATTGGGTTAACAAGTCTTGAAGCCTTTTTGGTGATGTTTGGCACTTAGGTCTTTTGTTATTAGTATTCCGAGATCTTTAACTGAGCGGGGGTTATCTGTCATAATTTGTTTATTCAGTTTGTATTTGGAGTTCTGATTTTTTTTGCTGATGTGTAGGACAGAGCATTTGCTGGTTGAGATTTGGAGTTGCCAATTTGGAGTTGTCTCTGTCAGAGACAGAGTCTAGGTCTTTTTGAAGAGTAGTTGTGTTATAGGTGGTGTTGAAGAGTTTTACATTGTTGGCGAAGAGAACACAGTTGCTTGTGATGTAATTGCAAAGGTAATTGATGTAGAGAATGAAGAGTGTTGGTCCCAATACACTACCTTGGGGAACACCACTTTTAACAGGGACAGGGGTGGATATGGAGCTTCTTATTTTGACCACTTGTTGCCTGTTTGACAGGAGTGCAGTAATCCAGCTGTGGAGGGATTCTGAGATGCCATAGGATTTGAGTTTTAGAAGTAGTTTTTCATGGACCACTGAATCAAAGGCTTTGCAGAAGTCGACATAAATTGCATCATTTAATTTCCTTGATCTAGATGAGTTGTACATATGTTTTTGCAGTGGAGGAGCTGCAAGTTGCAGGATAGCTTTTTTCTGAATCTAAATTGTTTGTTAGAGAGCAGTTTATTAGTTTCTAGGTGGAGAGTAATTTATTGATTTATAATTGATTCCATGGCTTTGCAGGTGACGCAGCATAGTGATATTGGTCTGTAGTTATCGACAAGACAGGGGTCTCCTTTTTTGAAGATGGGGATGACCATTGCTTTCAACCATAGCTTGGAAAATGTGCTGGTTCTGAAGGATTTTTCAAAAATTATGCTTAATAGTTCAGCTATAGGAGAAGAGAGCTTTTTTAGGAAGTATGCACATAGACTGTCTGGTCTGACTGATAGAGAAGGTTTAAGGTCACGTAATGCTTTTTCAACATGGTCTTCAGTGAAGTCTATTTGGGTTAGGTCATTGAAAGGGTTTGAGCTGTGATTGATGAAATTGGAGGATGAGCCATTACTGTTAACAAAGACAGAGACAAATAATGAGTTGAGGAGGTTAGCTTTGGATGAGTCATCATGGTATTCTTTGTTGTTGGGACCTTTGAGAGGTGGGAGAGGTCTAGAGTCCTTGAGTTTGTTGTTGACAAAGTTGTAGAAGGCTCGATTAGATTTGGTGCATAGGTTTTCCTCTTGTTTGCTATGGTAGTTCAGACATTCTGCTTTTATTTGATTGCAGGGACAGCATACAAATCTAATAAATTATTATTATTATTATTATTATTATTATTATTATTATTATTATTATATCAGCTTTTGAAGTTGGCTACTTGTCCTTTTTTGTTTTTCCACCAGAGATATTTTTTTTCTTGTTTGTAATTTTCTTATTGAGATGGGAAGGTTATTTCTCTTGTTTGTGGTAGATGTTAGTGGTACGTGAAGTCTGATAGTTATTTTCATTTCAAGCAAGAATGTGTTGTAGAGGTCATCAGTAGTGTTGCATTCAGAGAATAGAGTTTGCTAGTTTAATGTTCAGAGATGGGCTTCAATGCATTGGTCGAACACCATGTATGATGAGTCTACGGAGAGGGGTGGCATACAAATTCAATTAATTAATTAATTAATATAATAATAATAATAATAATAATAATAATAATAATAATAATAATACAGATAGTGTTTATAAATTAGTGGTGGGCCCGGGGTTACAGGTAGTAGAACAGGTGGGAGGCCAGCCACAGGATGTGGCCATGAGTCCAGAATCTAGCGAGGAAGAATCAGACATTCGCTGGGTCAATTCTAAATTCAGAGGGGTCCAAAAATGTAAAGAACAGGTGTTTGGAAGAAGATATTAAGGGGAGGAATGGGTTAAATACTGGAGTGATGTATTTGGTACATCAGGGGGTCAGTGGGGAAGAAGGGTGGAGTTTCAATGTTGTAGGGCTAAAATGAAAGGTATTTCGTTTAGCTTCCAAGCAAGCAAATGCATTCTGTGTTATTTTACAGTCATTTCTGCTGTTTTTGAATCATGCTGTGAGTGCATAAATCTTGTTAAACGGAGAAGGCTGGGAGGAAAGTGTGAGGAATGCAATTAAGAAAGATAACGGGAGGAAGAGGAATGTGCTAGTTTGAACTGTATTTTGAATACGGAAGGGAAGAGAAATAAACATAGAAACATAGAAGACTGACGGCAGAAAAAGATGGAGTTTCTTTGTTTATGAAATACTGAATTTAGTAAGAGTTATTTGTAATAGCTAAAGTTATATCAGAAACCAGAATAAAATCCAATTTATTAAGATGCTTCAAAGACATTAACATATGTGTTCATTTTTCTCCCAAACAGCAGATATCTTTCATGAGTACAATCACTATCCCTACAAAGTTTTGAAACTCAAAGATAAAATCTGTTACTGCTAGTTGCTTCTCCACTTTTACTGTCTATTGACATAACCTTAGAGTTTAAAAACAAGAAGAACAACTAAATAGCAGAGTATGTTTTGCATTTTATAGGTGAACCTTCAACAAGAGTTTCTTTAAGTCTTAAAGAGTTTAAGTCTTAAGGAGTTTTTTAAAGAGTCTTTACAGAGCAAGTAACAAACAGAAAAAAACTTCATCAAAGCAAATCATGATGCCTCTTTGATTCAAGAAAAAAAATCACATCATTTTAATGGCACAATTTCTTTGTCAATCTGAATCAAAGTCTAACAAGCCTTACAGGATAATTTCCTAGAAAACATGGCTAAATCTTGTCTATTAAGAAAATTTGACTTCATTGACTCAAATAAATTATTATTTTAAAGAGCAAAGTGCTCGTTAAATGCTAAGCCATTTCAAAAGATCCAGAATGGCTGTATCACTTTGCAAGCATTCAAACTATAAGGTTTTCTTTCTGAAACATAATATGAGATGCTGCTAGCTTTCCACTGCTAATATGAGATGTTTTTCTATTGATTTATCTATAATCTATGCAGTTGCAACATTTGAGAAAAGGAATAAGGAGCATGTTGAAAAGCAGGTCTCACAGCTAAGGATTATTCATGCAAATGACCTCTCTTTTGCAGTTTTATTATGGAAATACTTTAAAATGATAAATAATTTTTAAAAAATCACTTTTAACCCTAAACATAATTCACTGACTATAACTCTATCAGGATTAAACAAGCGGCCTTCAATCTGTATATGGTATGAATTGTGACCACTGTTATAAATTCCCTTTTACATCTCTTTGTTCTTATTTTACTTCATTTTTATTTCCCGCCATTGTAAATTCTAAATGATGATCAAGCTTCATTTCTATTTTATTTTCATCTGTTTCCAAAATTTAAATTTTAAATTTCTTCTTTTTATCATTAAATCAGCCAAATAACCACTTCAGCATTTCTTCACTTTTCTCCAGCACAAATACTTAGATTTTGTCACCCAGGCAATCCCCAATTTCAGTCATTCTAATTGTGGCTGTCTCAGCTAATGCTGTCTTCCACAGCTGCTGGCTGAGACTGGTGCTGCTGGCTCCTGGATGTTCTGAACATGTGCCTCTGGAGCAAATTTCAATCACAGAAATCACTTATTTTATAATAAAATCCTACTCTTTATTCGAAATCAAGCATACATGAATGAAATGCAGGGTTAAAACAGCACAGAAGCAGTTATTTATCTCTGTAGAGCTAGCTGCAATCTATGTCTGGGCAGAGCACCAGAAACTCATTCTTTATCTTCATTCCTAAGATAAAGCCCAATTCATTTACTTAAACATAGGTCTGCTCACCAAAGTTTCCCTAGCACAGCGTCCAACAAAGATTGTATTTCTGATGCAGAAATCATTGTTTTAGAGCTTTGTTCCAGCACACCCTCAATTTCATGTCTCTTCCACAGAATGGTGTTGAGTCTCCACGCTCCATTTCCCACAATCCCATTTCTTTATACTGCCTGGAAGTGACATCACACCTCAAAGAGCTAAGGCTGCAAATTAATACCTTTTACTTTGTAACTCTTCACGCCTTCTAAGCATTGTTCTATAGCAAGGGTTTATCCAATTGCTTTCCACTCTCATGTCTTCCTCACTGTTTGACTGGGACCTCTCCCCCAATGTCACATGAGCCACCTCTAGTGGTTCCTCAGGCTCACTCAAATCACTTTCTGCCTCACTCTTGCTCTCTGCTTCCTCTGGCAACCGCCCTGGCCCAGGTATCCAGAGGGGCCTGGCTCATCCTCCTCAGAATCTGACATGACCTAAGGTGGACAAGGAGCATTCACAACCTCCCCCCCCCCCCCCCACCAAGACCAAAGTCAGAAGGACTGCAGAAATTAACCTCGAGTTATTCTTTGTTCTGGATATTCATCCAGAACAAAGAATTGTGAAGACATGGAAGATTTGCCATCTTATTTAGACAGTGCACTCCTAGTAAACTAGGCAGCAATTTATTTTGTAACCTCATGTTTTTATCTAGATGGTTTCATGATTTGAAGCTGCTTAGAGCCTACAGTAACTTGTCAGCATAAAAGTCTACATAAGCAGGTTAATATTAAAAAGCAAAGTACATGTTACAAAAAAATTGAAACAAAATGCCCACAAA
>NC_091951.1:142400670-142487586 GCF_031021105.1 Erythrolamprus reginae
CAAGTATATATGCTTATGGCATTTTGAACAGAATGTATAATTATGGATGTTTTGATATTATTGTATATGTTTGGATGTTAATGTAACTATGGTGAAAAAAATAAAACATTTAAAAAGAGAGAATTTGAACATGTTAGAATATCATGAAATGTATCCTAAAAAACAAATGACATTGGTATTTTTAGATGCACAGAAAGCATTTGATAACATAAATTTATGTTATTACAATTAAAATATATAGACTTTAGACTTTTACATGATTGAGGCAATATATTCCAAGCAAACTGCAAAAGTGATGATTAATAGGAATATGACCGAGGAATTTAACATAAGAAAAGGCACAGGACAAGGATGTCTGTTGTTCCCCAT
This sequence comes from Erythrolamprus reginae, assembly GCF_031021105.1. Lineage (NCBI taxonomy): Eukaryota > Metazoa > Chordata > Lepidosauria > Squamata > Dipsadidae > Erythrolamprus > Erythrolamprus reginae. The sequence goes on from NC_091951.1 coordinate 142,401,040, forward strand.
TCTATTTATATTAACATTGGGAGTACTAAATATAAATATTAGACAAGACTCAGAAATAAAAGTAATGGGAATAAAAACAGAAGACTATAAGCTACAGGCATTCACAGATGACCCAGGATTTATTTTAGAAGAATCACAAGAATCTGGACTAAAGTTAATAAAAATAATAGCAGAGTACAGTGAAGTTGCAGGACTGAAAATGAATAAAGAGAAAACTAAAATATTAATTTAAAATATCACAGCAAAACAAAAAAATAGTTGGTGGAATAGATATATATTCAGACAGTTAAGAAAGATACTCCAGAGTCCAGTTAACTGCAAGATGCACAACTATAAAAGAAGTTAATTATATGAAAATGTTACAACAAATTAAATTAGATTTAGAGAAATAGAAAAACCTGCAGCTATTGTTGATAGGAAGGACAGCTACAATAAAAATGAATATTTTTCTGAGACCATTATTCTTATTCTAAACAATTAGAATTTTTTTTTGAAGAACTAAACAAAATCATGTTAAAATATATTTGGCAAGGGAAAAACACAATAATAAGATTGAAACTGCTACAAGATACTAAACGGCAAGGGGGCCTTGGGTAGCAGGACTGGGAGTTATACTATCAGGCTTCTGCACTTGTCTGGGTGAAAGAATGGGTAAAGAAATCACGACGAACTTGGGCAAAGACAACAGGGCAGACCTGGGAAAGGCGGAGCCAGTGGTGGAGTGCTTGGCAAAGAAGGGTAAGTGGGGAGGGTTGGCAGGTGGCCCTTCCTGTCCTGGCAGCAGCATATCCCCCATTTCCCAGGAAGTGGTGGCAGGTGGAGCTGGGCAGGGTAGAGCCTTTGGTGCAGCGCTCAGCAAGGAAGGGCAGGTGGGGAGGCGTGCCCAATTGTCTCATTCACACTATGGGACAAGTGGGCTAGAAGAAGTATGGTTAAGTGGGTTGAGTTTCTTTCTTTCTTTCTTTCCTTCCTTCCTTCCTTACTTTTTTCCTCTTTCTCTTTCTCTTTCTTTCTCACTTTCTCCAAGAAGGGAGGAGAGGAAGTTCCCCAATTCAGCAGCTGGCACCAGGTGCACACCTGGGCATGGGGGGGGGCTCATATGCAGCTACTGCTGCCGCCATTCTTTCTCTCTCTCCCTGGCTCAGCTCCATTTGATTTTGTGCTACTTTGGGGACAGGAGGCAGGAGATCTCATGTGTGCTTTCCTTGCAAGCCAGACAGTTGGGGTAACACTGAGCTCCAGTGCCACAAACTCCCATGTGTTTCCCTTGCAAGTGCCCAGTAGGAACCAACACTTGGAGCAGTTTTGGAGCTTGTTTTCAAGCCTGGGCTGCTTGGAGTGAAAAGCTATTTCAATAGCCCAGGTTTGAAATGCATGGCTGGTACCAAGGAGTGGTCCTCCCCCTTAACAAGATCCAAAACTGCCCCAAGTGTCAGTTCCTCTTGGGGGCTGGCATGCCTTCCCCTCAGCCACTAGACATGAGAGGAAGGTAAAGTCAGGAGTCCAATGGGGATTGTAGGGGACCCACAAGCTAAGGTGCAGGCAGCAGGATCTGGAATGGAGCCAAACTGGGCCTTGGTGGCTTGGAAGCTTGGAGGGGATGGTCGGGTGTGGTGGGGTGGGGTGTGGATGGGGTTTGGAAGGGTCTAGCATGACCACAACTTATCTGTAGGCAGGAGGAGACAGCTCAGTAGGGGCTCAGGGCAGTTATCATCTGGGAACTGAGAAGGTAGCTTAGGCAGTGAGGAATGAGTGATTAGGCGGGGCAAAAAAAATAAAGCAGAAAACAAGATGTAATACAGGAAACATGGCTTCTGCAAATGCACAAAAGAAAAAATCGAGAACATTTTTTTAAAAAAAGATGGTGGCGCCCACAGACCGGCACTGACTTATCTGGTTTGGTGATGTCATTGTGAGGTCACCAATGGGTCACTACTGTTGCACACGAACTGGTGGCGTATTGGGAGGAATCCACCCTGGATGTAAGGCAGTTATAGGTCTGTGTTGCTTCTGCTATATTGAGAGTTGAGAGATCAGAGAGGTCATTTACATCAGAGGTCCCCAACCGCCGGTCCGTGGACCGGGACCGGGCCATTGCTGTTTTCCAGCCGGTCCGCGGCGCCGCTGCCCTCCCGGCAGAGGACATTATGCAGGACAGGGTGGGGCGTCGGGCAGGGCGGGGAGAATCAGGAGGCTCCTTTGGCGGCTGGGGGCTGCCTGGCTTTGTGATTTTGGCTGGGGGGGAGTTAGGAAGGTCCTACTTCTCCCCCCCCCAGCCAAAAACTCAAAGCCTATCTGCTGGATACGGGCGATGAGCGGAACGAGCGGTGCCGAAGCCGGTGGCTGTGGCAGCTGCTGCAAGAGGCTTCCGCGCCGCTCTGTCCCACTCATCGCCCGTATCCAGCAGATAGGCTTTGAATTTTTGGCTGGGGGGGGAGAAGTAGGACCTTCCTAACTCCCCCCCCCAGCCAAAATCACAAAGCCAGGCAGCCCCCAGCCGCCAAAGGAGTCTCCTGATTCTCCCCGCCCTGTGGAGAAGTGTGGAGGGCTGCGTCACTAAGCTCCACCCCTTCATAACCCCACCCCCATATGACCAAAGCCCCCCCCCCCACCGGGCCATGGAAAACTGGTCTAGCTTAAAGCCGGTCCCTGGTGCAAAAAAGGTTGGGGACCTCTGATTTACATGAATAACCCTTAGCTGCATGACCTGCTTTTCAAGTTGGTCTGTTTTTACCTGCTCAGCAGTCCTCTGATCAAATGTTATATTTGCATAGATTATAGATTATGCATTGAAATTCTTTCTCTCTCTGACCTTCCCTTTTTTCTGTTAACCTCCCACAATGTTATAAGGTGTGTAAGAACATTATTCACATGAGTACAAATGAGTGATCGGATTTTCTTCCACTAGGGTTCATGTATGAAACATACATAATTGTAGAAACCTAGCATATGCTATTGTTAGAAACATAGAAACATAGAAGATCGATGGCAGAAAAAGACCTCATGGTCCAACTAGTCTGCCCTTATAATATTTCCTGTATTTTATCTTAGGATGGATATATGTTTATCACAGGCATGTTTAGATTCAGTTACTGTGAATTTATCAACCACGTCTGCTGGAGGTTTGTTCCAAGCATCTACTACTCTTTCAGTAAAATAATATTTTCTCTTGTTTCTTTTGATCTTTCCCCCAACTAATCTCAGATTGTGCCCCCTTGTCCTTGTGTTCACTTTCCTATTAAAAACACTTGCCTCCTGAACCTTATTTAACCCTTTAACATATTTCATGTCCCCCCTTTCTGTTCTGTCCTCCAGACTATACAGATTGAGTTCATGAAGTCCTTCCTGATAAGTTTTATGCTTAAGATCTTCCACCATTTTTGCAGCCTGTCTTTGGACCTGTTCAATTTTATCAATATCTTTTTGTAGGTGAGGTCTCCAGAACTGAATACAGTATTCCAAATGTGGTCTCACCAGCGCTCTACACAGCGGGATCACAATCTCATTCTTCCTGCTTGTTATACTTCTAGCTATGCAGCCAAGCATTCTACCTGCTTTCCCTACTGCCTCACCGCACTGTTCACCCATTTTCAGGCTGTCAGAAATCACTACCTCTAAATCCTTCTCTTCCTATTCCCCAAGTGTATTATTTTACATTTGGAAATATTAAACTGCAGTTTCCATTGCTTTGACTACTTATCCAATAAAGATAAATCATTTGCCATATTACAGACACCTCCAGGAATACCAACCCTATTGCACACTTTAGAGCAGACCTGGGTAAGGGGTGGCCCATGGGCCGCATACGGCCTGTCCGCTGTCTGTGACCAGCCTGCCCGCTGTCAGTGACCTTTGTCAGTTATGACAATTGAAATAACTGCCATGGTAATGGGGGCTAAGTGGTTGATAGTATTTCTTCTTCTTCATCCTCCTCCTCATCCTCTCACCTGTCCGCTCTTTCAGCATTTTTACTACCGCCGGTGGCCCTGACATTCCCCACCAAACTACCGCCAACCACAGAGCCTTGCCCTTGACCCACCTCCAGCAAGCCGTCACCAGCTACAACATCTCTGTGAACAGAGAAAGGGCTGGCTGATTTACAAAAATTCTTCCTGCAGGCATAGTGGCGAGTAAGGGACTCCTCCTTTAGCCCCTGCTGGGTATCCTTGACCTCATCCTCTTCCTCTGATTCCGAATACTTGTCTCTCATATTTGTGCTGCTGAAGGTGAGCAGCCTGTTCCCATTCATTGATCAGCTCTCGCATTGCTCCGGTCTCAGCTCGGCCTCCTCTTTTGGGGCATCTTCCTCATCCCCAGTTGCTCTCCCACCCTCCGTCTGCTCCCGAGTCCCCGCCGTGACCATCGCCCCTCTAGCCGTTGTTCCCCATCAGGCATTGGACTTGCTATGAGCTGGCACCTCTCCCAAGGCACTATAATGAAAGGAAGAAAGAGGGAGGGAGAAAGGGAGGGAGGGAAGGAAGGGACAGAGGGAGGAAGGGAGGGAGAGAAAGAAAGAGAGGTAAAGAAAGAGGGGGAGAGAGAAAGGGAGGAAGGGAGGGAAGGAAGGAAGGGAGAGAAAGAAAGAGGAGAGAAGAAAGAGAGGGGGAGAGAGAAAGGGAGGGAAGGAGGGAGAGAGAAAGAGAGCGATAGGAGCTCAACTATTTAAGTGACATTTTGATATTGATATAGTTCCAAGGTCACTGTTATAGACACACAGTATTTTATTTTGAAATTCTCTGAGGCAAACTATTGTGGGTTTTTTAAAAACCAAAATATATTTACTGCAGATTAAGATCAGCAAAACAATATCAACCATCCAATTTCTTAATATACTTTAATTTTCATGTCTCTCAGCTATGTAAAAACCTTTGGTAGCTTATAATTAAAAAGAAAAATAACAAATATCAAAAGAAAAACACAGGCTACTGAAAAACAACATGGTTTCTTCCCTTTGGCAAGAGTGGTGGAAATTTGAGGAGGGATGATTGATTATTAAATATGGATTGACTATGAAATGAGGGTAAAAGATATATTTAGATGTTGTGTTAATATTAGGATGTATTAATTTGTAAAATTGGATTAGAATTTTAGAACTATGTAGAATTACATAGGTAAAATTAATGGAAGATACATAGGATAAATAAGGAATTTATGAAATGTACTGTATTATTTTATGAAACATAGAAACATAGAAGTCTGACGGCAGAAAAAGATCTCATGGCCCATCGAGTCTGCCCTTATACTATTTTCTGTATTTTATCTTAGGATGGATATATGTTTATCCCAGGCATGTTTAAATTCAGTTACTGTGGATTTATCTACCACGTCTGCTGGAAGTTTGTTCCAAGGATCTACTACTCTTTCAGTAAAATAATATTTTCTCATGTTGCTCTTGATCTTTCCCCCAACTAACTTCAGATTGTGTCCCCTTGTTCTTGTGTATACTTTCCTATTAAAAACACTTCCCTCCTGGACCTTATTTAACCCTTTAATATATTTAAATGTTTCGATCATGTCCCCCCTTTTCCTTCTGTCCTCCAGACTATACAGATTGAGTTCATTAAGTCTTTCCTGATACGTTTTATGCTTAAGGCCTTCCACCATTCTTGTAGCCAGTCTTTGGACCCGTTCAATGTTGTCAATATCTTTTTGTAGGTGAGGTCTCCAGAACTGAACACAGTATTCCAAATGTGGTCTCACCAGCATTCTATATAGCGGGATCATAATCTCCCTCTTCCTGCTTGTTATACCTCTAGCTATGCAGCCAAGCATCCTACTTGCTTTCCCTACCGCCTGACTGCACTGTTCACCCATTTTGAGACTGTCAGAAATCACTACCCCTAAATCCTTTTCTTTTGAAGTATTTGCTAACACAGAACTGCCAATACAATACACTCAGATTGAGGATTCCTTTTCCCCAAGTGCATTATTTTACATTTGGAAACATTAAACTGCAGTTTCCATTGCTTTGACCATTTATCTAGTAAAGCTAAATCATTTACCATATTACAGACGCCTCCAGGAATATCAACCCTATTGCACACTTTAGAGTCATCGGCAAATAGGCAAACCTTCCCCTATGTCACTCACAAACATATTAAAAAGAATAGGACCCAGAACAGACCCTTGTGGCACACCGCTTGTAACCTGACTCTGCTCAGAATACTCGCCATTAACAATAACTCTTTGATGTCTATGCTTCAGCCAGCTGCAAATCCATTGAACTATCCAGGGATTAAGTCCAATCTTCACTAATTTATCTATCAGCTCTTTATGTGGAACCGTATCAAAGGCTTTGCTGAAGTCCAGGTAGGCAATATCCACGGCACCACCTTCATCCAACACCTTTGTGACATAGTCAAAGAAATCAATAAGATTAGTCTGACATGATTTGCCTTCAGTAAAGCCATGCTGATTTGGGTCCAATAAGTTATTGTTTTTTAGGTGCTGATTTATCCTCTTTTTGAGTAGAGTCTCCATCATTTTAACTACAACTGATGTCAAGCTAACTGGCCTGTAGTTACCAGCTTCTTCTCTACTGCCCTTCTTGTGAATAGGCACAACACTGGCCATTCTCCAATCCTCAGGAACTTCTCCTGTTAACAACGATTGGTTAAACAAATCAGTCAGGGGGGTAGTAATGACAGATCTGAGTTCTTTAAGAACTCTGGGGTGGATGCCATCTGGACCCATTGCCTTATTTATCTTTAATTGTTCAAGTTCTTCTAAGACATCGGCTTCTAAGATCACTGGAGCTGAATCCGTACAGCTGGAAGCAATGCTATAACCCTCTATAGTATTATTTTGTAAGGTGTCTTTTGAGAAAACTGAACTGAAGTAGCTATTGAAATGGTCAGCAATCTCCTTATTCCCATTAATGCATGTTTTATTCCCAGTACTAAGCTTCGTGATGCCGCAGTTTTTCTTCTTCTTATCACTAATATATCTGAAGAAGGTTTTATCCCCCTTCTTTACAGATTTGGCAATTTCTTCCTCTTTTGAGGCTTTAGCAGCATATATTATCTGTTTCGCCTCCTTCTGTCTCATTTTATACACCTCCCTATCAGCTATACTTCCAGACTCTTTATACCTCCTATAGGCAGCCTTTTTTTCATTGACTATAGCCCTTACATCATTGCTAAACCATAGCGGTTTCTTCTTCCTTTTACCTTTAGTTATTTGTCTTACATACAGTCCAGTGGCTTTTAAGATGGCTTTTTTTAATACAGTCCACTGGGTGCTCGCTCCTGCCAATTTATTCCTCCCCTTTAATTCATTATCTAAATATTCCCCCATTGCATTAAAATTTGTTTTTCTGAAATCCAGTACTTTGGTTGCATTATAGGATTGCTCACAATGAGTTTTTACATCAAACCACAAACATAGATGGTCACTGCAACCTAAATTTTCTCCCACCTTGACCTCTGAAACCCAATTCCCATTCGTAAAAAACTAAATCTAGAATATTCTCCCCTCTAGTTGGTGTCTTAACCAGCTGTGACTATGACTTTGCATTACAAATTTAAAATATACTTGGAAATGTAGAAGATTGATGAAAGTTAATAATAATAAATGCTAAGTGCCTGAAAATTAATTGAGCTTGGAAATATTGAATGAAATTATAGAAAAGTAAATATGGAAATATATTAATTGATGCATTGGTTTTCATAGTATTATTAGATTACTATAATACTATAAATATTTAAGAAATGAAGCTTTTAAAGCATGGATATATTAATAGTTGTGTTTTTGGTTTTGCTGGTTTTTTTAGTTTTAGTTAGTAATAGATTTTGGGGGGGGGGTTCTTATTATTTTTTTAAATAAAAAGAAGGGGAATTTTTCCCCCTATTAATTAGGAAAAGGTTGTATAAAAGTTTTTAGTTTCTTTTAAGAAGAATGTATAAGAAGGAGGAGTAGGCATGGCGGCTTATCAGATATTGGGTAGAACTGAGCTAATTATATTAGTGCAGCCTTCTAAAACCATCCCAATTTCTCGTGTGGCCCCAGGGCAAAATTAATTGCCCACCCCTGCTTTAGAGTCATCAGAGAAAAAGATTGTTCTCAATCTTTAATTACTAGTAAATGTAAATCTAATAGTCTCTTTTAGACATATTTTGTACATAGATTCTTCTTTCAACCATGGAACATGAATAACATTTCCACTATTAAGAAAATTGACATATGAGGATGTCGCCTTTCCCCTTCTTTTCTTCCTATAAACTATTGTAATTCAAACCACTTAGAAACTATTTTATGGAGGTTACAAGATACATAAACTATTATCTTATCTCTTAAAGAAGAGTAATAAAATTTGACAACTATGCATCATTATTTGATAACCATACTTAACAATGTTTCTTTTATTTAAGAATGTTAGCAACATTATGAAGAGAGACTTTTAGAAATGATAAACTTTGCCCTGAAAGAAAGTTTACATCCATCCTCAAAACTTGCTTTGCAACTTTCCCTTCTCTTATTCTATTGTTCAACTATATATACAGCAAGTTATTAAGAATAGAGGTTGTTGGACTATATATATGGCAAGTTATTATGAATAGAGGTTGATCTATTCATCACAGAATTAATCTGGAATTCTGGAACAGCAAAAAAATAAATAAATCTGGAGTTTTGCAGAGATTTTAATATTGAATCAGAATAGATTGGAACCATATATGTAAAAACCTCTCTAAAATGTTTCAGATCATCTTAGAATTTGGTTTTGCCCTAAGTCATAGCATAATAATATTTTTGCTAATTTCACCCTGATTATAAAGATCTATTAAAATATAAGGGGTTCTGTATATATTTGTGAAATGCAGCTACAAGCAACAATAATTTATAGAGTCTTCTTCTTTTTCTCTGATCTCAGAGACTAAAAAGCAGGTACTTTTTATGAAGTGCCTAAACAAACAGTTTTATTCTGAAGTATGAGTAGGTTGGAAAACAAACAAGTATTCCTTTCAAAGTGGAAATGTCATTCCCACAGTATGCACCTTATAAAACTTAACAATAGAATACAATTAGTCAATTGACTGGTGACATTCTGCTTCTTCAAGGGGGTTAAAACAAGTAAATCACCCTTTGAAGACCAACTGTACGTCTCATACACATGAGCACTATCAGGGATGAGTTCTACTGCTGCTTCGCATCGTGACGGAAGTGCATGTTTTGCCCGCACGTTTTGCACACATGTCAGCAAGTTTCATCCTCTTCACCAATCATATCTCCAATGTGATAATGCCAAAACTTACCATTTTGGGCATACAATAATTTTGTTATAATTAAAATGCAGAAAAATAAAGTTCCATACTATTTCTAATTGTTTGTCTATCAACAGCCTTATACACTTCATATTATACACATACGCCTCCTGAAGCCCCACCCCTGAGTCCCATTTTTCTGAAAAATGGGCCTGTTTTTTAAAAAAATGGGCTGCAAAGAGGGTTTGGGAAGCCTGCAGAGTGCTCCTAGGAGGTGGGGGGAAGGCAAAACAGCCTCATTTTTGCAAAAATAAGCCATTTTCCACACAACTGAAGGAAATCTTTGCCTTCACCCATCCCCTAGGAGCATTCTGCAGGGTTTTCAAATTCTCTGCATGCCCCAATTTTCAAAAAATGGGTGAAAAATGGGTCATTTTTTTGCCAAAACAAGGGTGGTTTTGCCTTATTACCCCATCTAGTGTATCTGGAAGAGCAATTTTGGGAGTTGAAGTCCACTAGTCTTAAAGCTGTCAGGTTTGAAGACCCTTGTGTTAGGGATGCAAGGGTCTTCAAACTTGGCAAGTTTAGGACTTGTGGACTGAGCTAGCATGACTGGAGGAAGAATTCTGGGAGTTGAAATCCACAGGTCATAAAAGTTGTCAAGTTTGAAGTTTGTAATAGATGTACATGGTTGTAAAAAGTGTACATGTTGTAAAAAGCATTCTGCTACATTGGTATTTTATTAAATAATATATCCCTACACCATTTGGTTCAGGGATTTTTTCCTTGCCATGGTCTTCAAACTTGGAGGGGAATGCCGTTCCATAGCCGAAATGGAGGTGCGCTGCTAAAGAAGGGGTCAAAGCGAAAAGCGAGAATGTGGTCTGCATGCTGGATGGCCCCAAGCTCCAGCCGCATGACCTGCTCTTTGCCCTTCCATGCCACAGGCATCTCTCAACAAATGTGGAGATGGCATCCCAAGTGAGTCGTGGTCTTGTCAAGGCCATGACTTCCTTGGGGCACCATCACTGCCCCAAGAGATGCCTGTGGTGCAGGAGAGCACAGAGCAGGCCACGCGGCCGGAGCTCAGGACCGCCCGGCCTGAGGACCACAAGCTGTCTTCTTGGTGTGGCCCCTTCACAAGCAAGGTGGTGGAGGCCCCAAAATGTAAGGGGTGGGCCAAGCAGGCCACGAGTGGCATAGCTGCCATGAGCAGCAAAGCAGGGGGTGCAAGCAGCATAGCTGTTGCAAGTGGCAATGCGGAGGGGGCGGCAGAAGAGCAGGTCAATAACCTTGTTTTCGGCCTTTTTTGCGTCTGCACGTGCGCTAAGCCAAGAATGGGTGAAATCTTCCATGCGCAAGCGTTTTCACATGAGTTTTGGCTTCTGCGCATGCATAGGAAGCCGAATCTTGTGACAGGAGCTTGTATGCCCTTACGCTGTGTTCCGGGAGCGCTGGACAATGATGGCCCACTGCTGGGTAAAACTAATCTATTTGTTTTTTTGAACCTTGTAACATTGTAACCATACCTGTTTTGATATGTAATGCACCATTTTATAGAAGAATTTAGCTAAATTTTTGTGGCAGGGGAAACATATAAGTTAAAAATGGATCTTTTTTAAGCTGCATCTTTTATGACATTTGAAACAGGAAATTCCAGTTCGATCCCTTCTGGCTGAATTCCAGTTCTATCCCTACTACTATTTGCTGAAAGAAAGAGGAAGAAGTGGGAATAGTGAGAGCAACAAGTACAGTATAAAACCAGATGTTTGTTGAAGTGGAACTATTTGGGCTACTGCTGTGGAGGACAAGCCTCAATTACATCGTTGAAAGGTATGTGCACTGTGATCATTCCATGAGTGGAGTCAATAATGTTGTTAAGATTTCAATACTGTTTGTATTGTAAATGCAAAATTAAGTTTCTCTGTTACTGACCAAAAATGCATGCACATTTTAGGTTGAACTTCAGGTTAAATGCAAAGATTGAATTGCTTTGGTTGCTTGATTGTTTTGCTGCAATTTTAGTACAAATATGATCAGTGGTTGTGAATTAGAAACAGACAAACCTAAATTATTAGCCAAAGAAGTATCGTTTTTATATTGTTATATTGTTCATGGATGGGTTTTTTTTACAGTGAATTTATTTTATTTATTTATTTATTAGATTTGTATGCCGCCCCTCTCCGTAGACTCGGGGCAGCTCACAGCATCTATAGTGTATTGCTCCTTGACTGGATTCTGTGACTATTGTATAGATACTCAAGGTTTAGGTAACATTCCTTTATTTTGCTTCAACTATTGTAAAACAACACAGTTACCTTGTCACAGAACAGATGGGATATGATCTATTTTAGTGAGATGTTCCATGTTGCTTCTGGTGGTTTTAGTAGCCGTAAGAAGACTGTACAGAAGCAGTTCCCATCACTGTCTTCATAAGTTAGAACCTCTCCAGGCACAACTGAATGCTGGTGTTACTTTACTTTCAGAATTGGCAGGGGAGGAGAGAATAGGTCATTGTTTTGAGAATCAACCTCATGGGGATGCTTTTCATGCACTTTCATGAAAGTGAAAGTCCCTTCAGAAATTTCTCCATCTCTGTTAATTTGTTTCCATGAGTGGTCTGGGGATTTTATTAAAATTAAAGCTATCAATTTATTTCCTGCTCTATATTAACTTTATTAAAGCTTTGAGATGTATATCAGACTGGAGGACAGCAAAGTATAAATAAGTTGGAAGATTAACCATGTTTTTTGCACCCCAAATTTAGTATTATCAATTAAGGGTTGGAAAAAAATCTAATGTAGAGTCCATTGTCAACCTTTGGAAAGTGCTAAATGGCTCTTCCTTCTCCTATGTCTTCGTTGTTTGCTGATTTGATACTGTAAGTGATGAGAACAAGGTGAACTCAGGTGTCAGGAAGGGCATCTGGATAGTAAATGCTCAGCTCCATTCATTTGCTCTGACTCCACTCCCAATTAAGGGGTTAATTTAATATAATATAATTTAATTTAATTTAATTTATTGTATTTCTATACTGCCCAACTCCCAAACGACTCTGTACATGTCAGTAGAATATTCCTTCAGCTTCTCCAAGTTTGTTTATGAGATTTAATTAAAAAAAAACTTAAAATAGCATTTCATGTTTTTGAACAATTGATAGCCTGCAAAAATTGAAAGATAACTTGGAGCGTGGAAGGGAGAAAGCTAGACAACCAATCAAATTGATTGTCTCTCTCATTCTCTGTATATCCCATACTTGTTTCAAGCCCAAAGTCTCACCTCTTTCACTCCATCAAGGCCAGAAGAATAAGCATGCAGGCGGAGCTGATCCCTGGGACAATAATACTGTTCATTATCTTTCTGCTCACATTCTGGGCCTTCCGGTTTCACCAAGCAAGAGGCAGGCTCCCTCCTGGCCCCAGGCCTTGGCTTTTTCTGGGGAATCTACTGCAAAAAGATGTTCTGCCTCTGTATAAACACTACCCAAAGGTACGACATTCTTTGATACAACTCCTTTCTTAGTGCATGAGAGATTCAATAATTCTTTGGGAGATTAGCAATCTCCCATATTTTGAGGGTATAATGCAAAGCAGGTATTTCAGTTCAGCCTGGTTGTAAGAAGCAGTAGTGCCAGTGTTGGGATGTTCTGCCCACCTGCCGGGAACACTTCTGCACTAGCAAAGAAGTATCAGTGCACGCGAAAGCACAGGCACAAACATAAAGGGTTTTAGAACCCACTACTGCTTCCAATCCCACTTCTCTCTGGCTTGGGTTTTTTTTATTACAGGTTCAACCACAAACATATTTTCTTGGGGACAAAGTGGTATAATTAAACAAAAAAGAATGTTATACAGGACAAAATAAATATAATGTTAGTAGTCAATTTATAGCAACTACAAATACAAAATTGGATTCATACTTTGTGCTATAAACAATCATGTCTTTTGTCTATAGATGGCTTATGGCTTTGGGTAAATACAGATAGCACGGATTAAAAACCCTAATTCTGGCTTCGTGAGATGCTTGAACCTTGACAGTTATAGCTTAATCAAGTTATATGGTGAATAAAATGTGGATAATGTAACATACCCTTTCCTGTTTCTTTGAATGTTCTATTAAGGAAGTATTCTTATGTATGTATTCATTTACTAAAATATTATATTTCCCATCCCTTTCAGACTCTCACATAGTTAGAGCAATAATGAGTCATACACAAGTAGTGCTTGACTTACTATTATTTGCTTTGTGACTGTTACAATAGCACCCAAAAAGGTGACTTACAACCAGTCGTCCCACTTATGTCTGTCACAGCATCCTCATGGTTACAAATGGTCAAAATCTGGGCAGCTAGCGACTGGCATTCATTTATAAGGGCTGCAGCATCCTGAAGTGATTCTAATTCAAGACCTTCACAGCTGGTTTCCAATCAACAAAGTCAATGGGGGAAGCCAGATAATTGAGATTTACTCAACAACTATAGTGATTTGCTTGGCAAAAATGTCATAAAATCAGCAGGGATTTATATAATATTCCCCTGCTTTGAAACAGGCATTTTGCTCACAATTGTGTCATAAGTCAAAAGTAAAGCAAGCATTGTGTATCATGTTTAAAGTCTGTTTCAAGTTACAACTAACTGGAAAAAAGTGACCCATCCTCAAAATTATGTCTGTCACACTATCTGTCATATAATTGCATTTTGGGTGCTGAGAACGAGCTCACATTCATGACTGCAGTATCCCGGGGTCAATGGTAGCATTTTGTAAAAATTTTTTTGCCAGTTTGGATCATCTGGATTCAGAGTTACAACCATGTCACTTATTTAATGACCACAATAACATACTTAAAAACAATTGTGAAAATGGTTGGAAAATCAAGCCCACTAACATGGTGAATCCATTTACAAAGGGAGTGATTTATGATCAAAATTCTGGGTTCTTATTGTGTTGAAGATTACCTTATAAATCCCCAGACTACTTGACTATATTCTGCATATGCAGAAACATCCTGGACAGGTGTGTATGCATGTAATATATATGTATGTAATGCCTTTACTTCAGAAGCTGTACTGGTTTCTGGTTTGCTTCTGGGTGTCATTCAAGGTGCTAGTTGTTACCTGTAAAATGTTCAGCCACCAACACTTTTGATAGTAGTAAATTAAAATTCAAGCTGAAAGGCATCAGGCTGGGAAAAGTTGATCTGAAGTATTTATCTAGCACTGTACAGTACATAGTATTTTCAAATAATTTGTGTTAAATTGGGAAGTCTGTTTAATTCATTGCCAATCACTTTTTAAAAGTTACTAAGAGATTTTGTGGGACATCAATTGAATCCAACAATGAGATCTCAAATCCTATTGATTCATGCCTTTGATGGACTTTTTTCTCAGCTCCTTAAGAAGTATGGTCCAGTTTTTACTGTCTGGTTAGGAACAAAGCCAATGGTTGCATTATGTGGATGTGAAACAGTGAGAGATGCCTTGGTAACTCATAATGAAGAATTTAGTGGACGACCACCTGTAGTTCTCTTTGATGAAATAACCAAGGGCTATGGTGAGTGCACAGATTATTTTCACTTTGATTTGAAATGTAGTTTTCAGTTCCACTTGGCCATCCTAGTAGAAAGGTAAAAATACCAGAATCGTCCCAGATATTGGTGTCAGGTCTGGATCCATTTTTTAAAAGATAGGAACCATAATACTTTGGAGTAGGTGGGGCAAATAGGCAGCCTTTTCAGATTTTACTAGTAATGCAGATGGAGAAATCAGACCATTTTTTTTTCATTTGCAGTACATTGCACAATACGTATAGTAAGTGATATTGTTCATTAAAATAGTCTAGAACGATGATGTTAAATTTGATTTCAGTGCATCAGGGTTGTGTTTGACCTCAGGGGAAGGGGCAGTTGCGAGGGTGTGTGTGGTCAGGGTGGACATGCACAGCTCACCATCCCTTCTGTCATGGGCACCTGTGGTGGCTCGAGTACTCTACCAATGTGACAGCCTCCTGCAACCATCTGCCAGTGAAAACAAAGCTCAGGAGGGTCACCCACAGCCCTGAT
Source organism: Erythrolamprus reginae (assembly GCF_031021105.1). NCBI lineage: Eukaryota > Metazoa > Chordata > Lepidosauria > Squamata > Dipsadidae > Erythrolamprus > Erythrolamprus reginae. The sequence goes on from NC_091951.1 coordinate 142,416,297, forward strand.
GAGCCTGGGTTTCACTGGCAGAGGCAACACTGGTCAGTCTTTCACTGTTTCCAGGGCAATCCAATGGGTCAGATCTAAGTATCCCACAGGCCGATTCAGGCCCCTGGGCCTTGAGTATAACAAGAAGCTCTTATTTAAAGAAAAAAACCGAGGTGGTGCATTGGATAAAGTGCAGTACTGCAGGCTACTAAAGCTGATTGCTAGATCTGCAGGTTAGAAGTTCAAATCTCATCACCGTCTCTAGGGTGATTCAGTCTTCCATCCTTCCAAGGTGGGTAAAATGAGGACCCGAATTGTGGGGGAAATATGTTGGCTCTGTTAAAAAGTGCTATTGCTAACATGTTGTAAGCATAAAAAATTAATTAATTAACTAATCCTCAACCAAGAAGTGACTGCCACCAGTCAGCTGGAGCTGCACACACAACTCCATTTCTGCCAGTGAAATAGCGTTCCACCCTGTTCCCCCAGCTGGCAGGAATTTCTTTTCCTTTTACCCAACATCAATAACTCCTGGGAAAAGAAATGCATTTTTATTTTTGCATTTTATTTATTCAGAACATTTATATGGCCACCCCCAAATCTCAGTGACTCTGGGTGATTTATAAACAATACAAATTCCAATATAAAAGAATAAAAAACAACAACCCCACCCCCTGAGTGAAAACCCATAATCAAACAAGCCACTTGATGAACCAAGTTTTCAGGGCTTTACAAAAGACTGTGAAACTGGGGGCCAGTCTAATCTCTGTCAATATGATATTCCAAAAGTTGGGAGTCACCACAAAAAGACCCTTCTGGGCATTACCAGATATACCTCCTTAGGAAAAAGGACCCATAAGGAGCCACAACAGAGGGGGCCCTTCTTTTGGGCCCTATCAGATGTACTGTACCTCTTTAGGGGAAAGGACCGTAACATTCCTTTCCTCCCTACACTATGGATTGGTTGAAACTAGGAAGAGATGGTCATATAAATAACACAGTTGGATGCAAGGAAGGGCTTTAAACCAGCACCTTGAATTGCACATGGGAGAAAATTGATAGCCAGTGCAGCTCCCATAGGAGAGGTGATATTTGAAAAGGGTAGATGTTTTGGAGGCTAAAGATACTGAGCTTGTCAGCTATAAAACTGTCAGCCCAGTTCGAGATCTTAGCAGTGTGCAATGGGCTGAGCATCAGTTACTTGCCCAGCTCCTGCCCGTCTACCAGTTTGAAACAATGAAAATGAAAGTAGATAAATAGGTATCACTCGGGTGGGTTCTGGATTCCTTTACTGCTGGTTTGCTCAGGGATGCACCGTGCGCAGCAGCAAAAAACACCTATGGCGCCACCAAGAAAACTGGCTTGGGGGCATGGCAGGCCTGGGTTGCAGCTGGTACCAGCGACCCAGGCTGCCACATTTCTACATATTCTATAGAACCAGTCCAAACTAGGAGGAACCCACCTCTGGTACCACTTCAGTGCGAAGGTAACAGCATTCCATGTGCCTCCACATATAGTCATGCTGGCCACATGGCCACAGAAATGATTTCAGACAATGTTGGCTCCTTTGAGTAACAAACAGAGACATGAATTAGAGTTGGATACATCTGGACAGGGGATACCTTCTCCACTCAGGTGTTTTTGGAATTACTCCTGGGAAACTTGCTTTTTATTCTTTTAAAAAATGCTGCAATGTCGTCTGTTACTGCAATTTCTATCCGTCCAGGGATAATTGGTGAGCATAAAAGATGGAAGATTATTCGTCGCTTTACTCTCACCACGCTACGGAACTTTGGAATGGGAAAGAAGTCGATGGCTGACCGGATATTGGAAGAAGTTCACTGTTTGGTGGGGAAAATATCAACCTTTGAAGGTGATCTCACATTGACAGAGATGTTATTTCTGTATATTTATTTATTTTTATTAGATTTCTATGCCGCCCCTCTCTGCAGACTAGGTATATCCTTCCTTCACATCTTTAACTCAAGGCAGGGTACATAATGCCTCTGCCTATATTTGCCTCTTAACAACAATACTTTAAGGATATTATTTGTTTATTTATCAATAATACTTGGCCTTTGTTGAAGCATTGTTCTTACGGTTATATGAACCTATATTAACCCATAAAGTGTGACTTTAGTATTTTTTTACTAAATATTGTGTTTATGGGTGATTATTACCAGATATTGTGTTTATGGGTGATTATTACCAGATAAAATGCTGAAAACCCACTTTTGTCTCCAGGCGTGGGCATATTTACCATCTTTCCCCCTTTTTATTATATTTTTGGCCTTACTGCATGATAGATTAGGTTGAATGTGTGTGACTGCATAGTTAGGGGTTTTATTATGTTATTAATGTCTTTTAAATGGATTTAATTTTTATTGTTAGATTTGTAATGTATTGTATTACTGCTATGCTGTGAGCCACCCCAAGTCTTCGGAGAGGGGCGGCATACAAATGTATGCCTCCAGGAAGGACATCTTCATGATTCAAAGCTCCGCCCATGGAATTCCCTATTGGGATTCCCTACCTCCGTTTCAGCCTCCAGATTGGCCGAAAATGCCGCTGCCAATTGTAAAAATGGTGCTCCGCCAGGCGGTGGCGCCTGGCTGTAACCTTCTGAAACAGCCGGGCACTTCTCCGCGGCCTCCGGAACCCGAACTTTTGCCGAACTTCCGGGTTCGGTGTTCGGGAGAAGGCCGAGAAGCCCCCAGGATGTTTCAGAAGGTGACAGCCGGGCGGCAGCGCTTCTCGGCGGCCTCCTGAACCCGAACCCGAAAAGTTCGGCAAAAGTTCGGGTTCGGCTTCAGATTCGTGACAATGCCGAGAAGCCCCCTGGATGTTTTAAAAGGTGACAGCCGGGCGGCGGTGCCCAGCAGAGCGCCATTTTGCAATTTTTTCCCCCTTGCACGCATTAATCACTTTTACATTGTTTCCTATGGGAAACGTTTCGTGTTACGAACTTTTCACCTTACGAACCTCCTTCCGGAACCAATTAGGTTCGTAAGACGAGGTATTACTGTATTTCTCTCTTGATATTAACTTTACCCAGTCTCTCGCCATTGACCTGCAACTATGTCTTCCATTGTGACATTGATCTTTGCACAAAAAATCTGATATTGCTCCTGATTCCTATTATTTCTAGACACTTGAATATCTGGCAGAGAATCGAATGCCTTTTTGTATTGAATCCATGCTACATACAGGTTGCTCTTCCTTTTCCTGCAGTTTTCCAAACTTACTTTGTCAATTAGGAGTTGATCTTTTGTCCATCCAGTTTCTTTTCTGCATGGAAAGAGATTAATTTCAACTAAATACTGTTGGGCTTTATTGGCTACTCTTCCAGTTAATAATTTCAAAGTTGTTGGTAAGCAAGTAATTGGCATGTAACTGCCTGGTGCTACTCTTTTTGCTTTCACCTCCTTGTAGTATGTTCTTAAACTGCTTGGTAATAAGAGGGTATAGAGAAGTAAGATGTTTCGACCAAAAACTATGCAGTTCATCTTTACCTGGTCCTGGCAATTCTTGATCTTCCGTGCTCTTTTTTCTTACCATTTCTGCTGTTATTACTAGTTCTTTCATTTCAACTTCTTTTTTATTCTTATCCACCTTTTTAAACTAAGCTTGTTGTTGTTTTTGTTTGGATTATCCTATATTTGCACCCGGAACCACACTATTTCTCCCTTGTCAGGTGTTGTCTGATTTGCTGTGATTTCGCTATTGATGGATTGGTAGAAATGTTTCTGATTGGATTGAAATTGGAGGTTCTGCCTATAATTTGCACTTTGAGCTTGGTATATGATTATCTTCTTGGCTATAGCTATTATTTGTTGCTTTATTATTGCCAGTGCTTCCTTGATCTATTTTGTGGTATTACTTGATTAAATGTTCTTTAGTTTTCTCGTTCTTCATCTTCTTTTCTTTCATTTATTCTAGTTTGCTTGCTAGAACAGCAAGTTGAGTAAGTGGTTTCAATTTGCTGATCTTATTTTCCAATTTACTCTTCAATTTTTGTAGTCCATTATTACAGTTCATTTTTTTTCTTTGTTCATTTTGCATTCCAGGTACAGTGGTACCTCTACCTAAGAATGCCTCTACTTAAGAACTTTTCTAGATAAGAACCGGGTGTTCAAGATTTTTTTGCCTCTTCTTAATAACCATTTTTTACTTAAGATCCCGAGCCTGGAAAAATTTCCCAGGAAATTTGAGAGCGGCATAAAGGCCTGGCCAGTTTCCTGCCATTCTCCCTGGGTTTCTCTCTCTGGCACAGTGTATGGGAGGCAGCCTCACGCCGGGTGTATGTTTTGGATTTTTTTGATTCCCCTCACCTCACCTTCTTCCTTCGGCAGTGATCCTCCTCCTTCTCCCACCCAAATTCTGAGCTTTTATTTCATTCCTAATGGGTTTGCATGCATTATTTGCTTTTACATTGATTCCTATGGGAAAAATTGCTTCTACTTAAGAAAGTTTCTACTTAAGAACCTGGTCACGGAACAAATTAAGTTCTTAAGAAGAGGTACCACTGTATTTAGTTATAACTGCAGCTATGCTGAACATTGTTTAGTTTGTTTCTTGCAGTGAGTTGGTACTTATACTTGATATTGCAAATATTTGTATTTTTTAATGCTTGAGCTATTTGTTTCTTTGGAATAAGCTTCAATACAGGTAGCCTTTTTTTGATGTTTCTGTGCTGTTCTAGATGCTCAGTTATTCTTTGTTTCAATTCTTTTACTTCTTTAGTTAGAGGACTTTGTTCTTCCTGAGGCAGACGAGAGGGTGGCTAGTTTCTGAATGAAGGCAGTTGTATAACTATGCTGAATTCCTCTTTTGCCAATTCCCTCTGGTTTGTCTCTACAATCTGTGTCGCTTCTGGGAAGGCTTTGATTGCTTTGCCCTCGGTGAACCTTTGCAGTTCTTCCAATTCTGCTTCTGACATTGCCGGCCACATGACCATGGAGACGTCTTTGGAGAGCATTGGTTCTTCTGCTTAGAAACTGAAATGAGCATTACCCCCCTAGAGGTGGAAACAATTAGCATGCCTGTGCAGAGGAAACCTTTACCTTACTGCATTCTAACCACTGCGCCACCACGACTCTAAATAGAATGTAAAGAATTTAAATAGAATGCAAAGGAAATTAACAAAATGACTAGGATGAAGGTTTGGGGATGCAAAATGGGGTCACTACTTCCTTTTTGTTGTTTTAGGTCAGCCCTTTGATATACTCCCAACCATCACAGCTTCTGTTTCTAATGTTCTGTGCTATGTGCTTTTTGGAAATCGATACTCTTATGAAGATAAAACTATCACTGAACTATTGGAAATCTTGGAGGAATTTAATATTTTCTTCCTGAGCGCTCCTGGAGTGGTATGTCAACTGTATGTGCTTCTACAAGCAGGGTTTTCACTTTGTTTAAGAGCAAGAAGCTTCAATTAGTTCCCTTCAACCTACAAAAATGGGTACTTTTATAGTGGCCTTATAAGAGCTGTATTTGTGAGAATCATATTTCACCTCTTGTTCATGTGATTGTTTCTCTTGCTCCTGATTAGTTCATATGTTGCTACTTAGCTAGCAGTGATTATTTCCAGAGTTATCAGAGATGCATAAAGCTTTTCAGTTAAGTCTTCTAAGCTCAATTAATGTCTGTTTCAAGAAGGCATTCATAAATAATTGTTCAAATATTTCTCTTCCTTCACTTGAAAACCTCTTAAAAATTCAGGGAGATCCCCAGAGAGGTATCTGCCTTTTAAAAATGCCCACACTGAACTGTAAAACATAGTCAAACATCAGCACAGGAAATTTTTATGACAATGTTTATGTCATGGACCTCAGAGTTTGGATGCATTCTGCAAATTAGTCTGCCTGAGATATCTTGGTTCAAAACGTATTTCCCTATGAGGAACACTTTTGCAAAGTTAAATGTTGAGGGCAATGTTCCCTCTATTTTTGTGTGTGTGTGGGCAGAAAAGTATAGTGCCTGAGCGGCAGTCCCTTTGGGACTGGGCAGCATAGAAGTATAAACAAACTAACAAACACAAATAAGAAAAAAAATCCCTTCTTTTTTATTAAAAGAAATTAATAATAAAACAAAACCAAAATCTATTACTATTATTACTATCTTCTCCTCTTTTTCCATCCCTGTCTCCTCCCCCTTGTGTGTATGTGTGTGTGTGTGTGTGTGTGTGAACTCTTGAACCATTTCCAATAACAGTATAACCTATTGGAAATGGTTCAAGAGTTCACACACACACACACACACACACACACACACACACACACGAGGCTGGGGTTTTATTTCTCTGTTATTATTTGGGTGCTTTTTACCATATACTTTAAATCAAGAGTCATTTCTCTCTCTCTCTCTTTCTCACTTACTTTCTCTCTCCCTCTCTCTTTCTATTTTGCTCTGTCTGTTGCTCTCTTTCTCTCTCTCTCTCTGTGTCAGCGAGGGGACTGCGAGAACGCTTTCTCCAAGCGCTTTGGGAATGCCTGCCCTGCCTCCACTGCAGCCCCCTTGCTGAAAGCCTGGGACGAAAGCGGTCCCAGTGAAGTGGCTGCGAGAGGGGCAGGGTGGGCATTCCCAAAGCGCGCGGAGAAAACCCTCTCGCAGCCCACTGGCTGGGAGCGCATATGAGGAGGAGAAGCTGCAGCGACTACCGCCGCTGCAGCCACTGCCGCAGAAGAAGTCACGCCCCAAGGTGGGAGGCGGAGAAGGAGAAAGCCAGAGAGGGGGCGGTTTGGGCGGGTGGGGGGCAGAGGTGAGAGGCCAGGGGTGCGAGGGGGCCGGAGGCACCGTGGGGAGGCAGGGGCGGCTGCGGCTCCCTTTCCTTCCACCCATGTCTACTGCCGGTGCCTCCCTGCCCCCGCCCCCCCTTGGGCTGGCAGAGGGATGCGGAGTGCACACCCTTGGAAAACGGTGTGTGTGTGGGTATTTTGGGGCATGTGTGCGCACACACACAGCTTAGAGTGAACAGTGGTTGAGGGAGCCAGTTTTAGTAACACAATAAAGCAAATATATATGTATATGGTGTTGCATATTGTTTTTTTTTAAAGGCTAGAAATAAAAGGGCGCCTTTATAGGGAAATACTTTTTTCTGTGCAGTTCCAGAGCTAGAGCCCAAGAAATGAACTAGGAATGACTAACTTTTACTATCACTATATTTCAGTTATACAGCACTTTGCCAAATATCATGAAATTTCTTCCTGGGCCTCATAAGAAACTCTTCTCTGACTGTAACAAAGTTTGTGACTTCATTAGGAATAAAATGGAGGCTCACAAGAAGACCCTGGATCCAGAGAATCCTAGAGACTTCATTGATTGTTTCCTCCTTAAATTAGAAAAGGTATATTACAATTATATGTTGAACAAAAGTACAAAAAGGAAAAGGTTTCAGTTATGCAGTTGTGTTCTGTTTTCTTGAGATGCCAGTGGAGATGAACAATTTGTTTATTGAGATAGCAGAAAATAAAAGGACTAATATCTCCCAACTTTACCATAAATACTACAATAAAATATGCAGGAGTAATGGCCATGGTGAATGAGGACCCGGATTGTGGGGGCAATATGCTGGCTCTGAGTGCTATTGCTAACATGTTGTAAGCCGCCCTGAGTCTAAGGAGAAGGGTGGCATTAAAAAATCGAATTAATAATAATAATAATAATGAAATAAACAAACAAAGTCACTCCTTAAGAAACTGTAGTGTGCCTCATTGTTTCCTTTTCAGCACTGAAGGAGGCACCATAGACCACATCTGCATCCTGTTATGAGTTAGTAAAGCCAGCTGGGTAGTAGGTAAACCTGCAGAGCATAGGAATGTTATCAGGATTGAGACTCCTGAGGAGAATGGGCTTTTGAGGCACTCCCTAAAATGATTGAGCAAGAACTGAGTGTGATTGAATTGCCTCAAAATAAATTAAACAACGACCTATTCAATTTGTTGCACTTAAGCTATAATTCAGTGACAATTTTTGGAAAACATTTTAGGAGCTGTATGGTGTCAGAATGGATAGTTTTGGTTGCTAGGATATGTGTGTGCATGTGTTTGTGTGTGTGTTTCATAATTAGAATGAGGCTAGGAGCATGGGTTGCATCTCCTATTTCAATCCTACCCACTAAATGTCAGTAGTATGATCTTTGAATTTTTGCTTGGTGGCCTGATTAAAAGGAGAAAGATAGGAGAAGAGTTTCTATCATAGGACTCCTATTCATTTTTCTACTCTTAAAAAAGGAGAAGAGGATTAAAAATGTCCTTGTTCTTGTAAGATGGACCCTAGAAAACCAGCTATGTCCTCCCTCCTGGCAAGGAGGTTGTAGTCCCAAAACTGGGAAATTGTGTGGTTGTTACTTATGTATTAGTTACTTGTTACCATGTGAAAGAGTGCAACAGTGTGCCAGGTGGCTAGATTGTGGTCAGCAAAACCTTCATTCCAAGATTAATCTGAATGCTTTTGAGTTATGAGGTAGCAAATGCCCTTTGAGCATTAAGAGAAGCGAAGCCTTGTGGCTTTTGCTTGGCCAGAATGGAAAAGGATTATGGAAGGTGGTACCAGAGAAAAGAGAGTCTGTAAACAGAATGTAATTTTTCAGAGCTAGATTTCAAAAGCTCAGGTTGTAAAAGGGAGATGGATGCTCAGAGGGCAGGAGCCACAGCAAGAAAAAGGCTCTTCTCCCAGACCTGGCTAGCTGCAGTTCCTTGACCCATGGTATTTGGAGCATGATTCTTCTGCCAGAGCACATGTGACAGGCCAATCCTATTGCTGGGAGATGGTTCCTTGGAAAACGGAAACGTTTTCTATTACAATGTTGGGTTACTGGTAGTTACGGGAGAAAGAATGGGTAATAAAAGGCAGCAAAAGAAGCTGTTTATTTAATTTTATTTATTTAATTCCCCACCTTTTATTACATGAATTAATTAATTCATGTAATAAAAGGTGGGAAATTAAATAAATAAAATTAAATAAACAGCTTCTTTTGCTGCCTTTTATTACCCATTCTTTTTCCCGTAACTACCAGTAACCCAGCATTGTAATAGAAAACGTTGGTAGGATTGATTAATTAATTAATTAATGGGATTTATACACCACCCACCTCCTTACTGTCTTTTGACAGCGAACAATGGTGTAAACATACATATAAATACAATAAAAGAATTTTAAAAACCATTAATATTAAAACATTCATATCCATTCAGCCGGTACAGGATAGGATCATTCATCAGCTCCAGACCTGCCAGCAAACTCATGCTTTCAAAGACTTTCAGAAGGCCAGGAAAGTGGGGATTATGCGGATCTCCAGGGGGAGTTTATTCCATACAGCTGGAGCCACCACAGAGAAGGCACTCCCCATGGTCCTGCCAGCTGACCTTGTCTGGCTGAAGGAACCCTGAGAATACAAAGCTCTGTGAGCTCTAACTGGCTTCTGGGAGATATATGCAGTGAAGGGCTACCAAAACTTTTACTATCCCACTGTAGTGATGGCTTATGCAGGACGCCCTGCATTTTCTTTCAACATATTTCAGTGCAAATTGGGTGCTCTGGAGTGGAGCCAGGGAGGGCTGCTGCCTGGATGGGGGGGGGGAGGGGGATGCAGTGGGGTAGCAAAAATGGAGCTACCCCCTAGAGCACTCAATTTGCATGAAAGATGTTGAAAGAAAATGCAGGGTGTCCTGCATAAGCCATCACCACCACTCGAGGAGTGTTGGTGTGATGTGAGTGTACCTAGCTCGCATGGCTGTACTTTGGACCAATTGTAGTCTCTGAACACTTTTCAAGGGTAGCCCCATGTAGAGCGCATTGCAATAGTCGAGGCTCATAACTCAAGGCAGTGAACCAGGGGTGAAATTCAAAATTTTTCCCTCCAGTTCTGTGGGTGTGGCTTGGTGGGCATAGCAGGGGAAGGATACTGCAAAATCCCCATTGCCTCCACACTATGGGGCCAGCCAAAATTTCCACTACCAGTAGTACAGAGGCTGAATTTCACCCCTGCAATGAAAATATGTAACATGTCTTCCTCTTTTTATTTTCACAACAACAACAGCAACAACAATAATGTGAGGTGGGTTGGGCTTGAGAAAATGAGATCACTCAGCTGGTTTTCATGGCTAATATAGGACTTGGCTAACTTGGCTAAGATGATTTCCTGCTTTCTACCCTGCTACTTTAACCACTGGATCAAAGCAGCTCATTTGGATCCCAGCTGTTTCTCTTTCATTTAAATATGGATCCACCTGAGCACAACACCTCTTAAATTGAAGTGGGCATTCAAATTAGCATATTCAGGAGTCCAGTTTGGATTATTCCCTGCCTACCCTATAAATTGGTCGAGCAAGACAAGTTAATGACATGATGATAAGGTTACAAATTTCTGCTTCTTTATTTGATTTTCATCTTATTTTACAGGAACAAGATTCTTCTATAATCTGTAGCGAAGATTTGGTCATGTCTGTGTTTGATCTCTTCTTGGCTGGGTCACAAAGCACAAGCAATGCCATCTCATTTGGCCTTATCACTCTGGCTTACTTCCCACATATCCAAGGTATATGGAGTAATTTGGATTCTTAGATACCCTGGAAATAAAAGGCGACATTTTCCTGCCACTTTTCCCAAGATGTTTCCAAATATTTGGAGTGACAATCCAAATGCTAATGACAAACCTTCCAAATAAATGTTTTAAAGAGACTTCATACAATATGAAAGTAATGAAAATGTTCTGCTAAACATCTCCCTTTAATGATTTGCGCACACATGTAGATCATGCTTAGAATAAAATACAGCAAGAATTAGCCTGCCATGATAGACAGAGTTTCAGAGGTCTCCATGATTAATCTGTGGCATGGTTTGCCTCCAGAGGCTGTGGTTACTCCAACATGGCAAGTTTTTTTTTTAGAATAGATCAGACAATTCTTTGTCTGAAATGATATACTGTATTTTTCAGAGTATAAGATTCATCTTCCTACCCCCCAAAAGAGGGTGGGAATTTCAGCGTGTCTTATACACTGAATATTCCCAAAGCCCCCCACCCCACATCCCCTTTTTGCAAAAAATGGGCTCATTTTTTGCAAAAAATGCAGCAGAGAGAGAGTCTTGAAAGCCTGCAGAGAGCTTCTGGGGACTGGGGGAAGGAAAAAAATGTGAAAGAATGGGCAACAAATGGTCCATTTTTGGCAAACACTGGGGATGTTTTTGCCTTCTAATTACCCCATCTAGTATGATTGGAGGAGGAATTCTGGAAGTTGAAGTCCACTAGTCTTAAAGCTGTCATGTTTAAGACCCCTGAATTAGGGGTTAGGGGTGCAAGGGCATTGAAACTTGGCAAGTTTAAAACTTGTGGACTTCAACTCCCATTCCTGAACTAGCATGACTGGAGGAGGAATTCTAGGAGCTGAAATCTACAAGTTTTAAACCTGTCAAGTTTGAAGTTTGTAAAAAGTGTATGTGACTGCAAAAGTATTTCTGCTACATTGGTATTTTATTAAATATATATTACTACACCACTTGGATCAGAATACTTTTTTCCCTTGTTTTTCTCCTTTAAAATCTAGGTGTGTCTTATATTCTGAAAAATATGGTAGTATTTCCTGCTTGAGAAGGGGTTGGACTAGAAGATCACCATGGTCCCTTCCCTGTCTGTTATTCTATTATATCAGGCATGTGAAATATTTTGACTAAAATTAATGGGATAATTTGTGTATCATAGGGATGCATCAATATTTTCCTAGCTCAGCAGGACTGTGCTGAAATTATATGTGGGTGGAATAATTTTAACAATGTTTGAGAATGTTTCCCATATTTCAAATATGGCAGTCCTTGTTTTAATGACAATTTATTTTAGTGATTCTTTGAAATTACAATTAAAAAGGTACTTTTTAATTTACTCAGCCTTGGTTTTCTAACTGTCCTAGTACTTTCCCAGTGGTCATAATTGCTCTTGGGAAAGCTCTGAATCCTCATCTTGTCTCTTCATGTAACTTCACTTGTAAGTGTAGTGTACCATTCAAAATAGTACACGTAAAGCTTCAAAATATAGCCATGTTTTTCTTCTACAGGTTTATATGATGAGAACAGCATACTGTATAGGCTGTCTTTTGGAGAACCTGTGTGGTTTAAGCGAAAACAGGCCTCTCCCAGGCACTGACTCCAAGAACATTAATGTAGCCACTGCATCAGAATTAAACAAATATGGATGACTGCTAGCTTTCATTTAAAGAGATGCCATCTAAAGGTCAATAGAGTAATTCTCCTCTAGGGAAGCAGGGGGAGAGAGTAGGCATGGGGAAATGATTGGATGCAGTTCTACATCCAGCCAGGGAAAATTGCTAGTCACTGCCCTTACAGTGTCAGGCAAAGAAGCTAAATGGATAACCTTTGTTCACTATCCTTTAAGGGCACAAGATGAAATAGTGTATTTATGTTGATCTGTTTTCTTCCAATCAGGATAGGAGCAATACATGGCAAACATGCTATGAGAATGATCCCACGGAGCTGTGAAATTGGGATGGAAGAAATTAGAGTGCATCCTTGATGTTCCATACCTAAACATCAGTGCATTTTTGGAATAGTTTTTAATATAATAATAATAATAATTATTATTATTATTATTATTATTATTATTATTATTATTATTATTATTATTATTTATTTATTTATTTATTTATTTATTTATTTATTTATTTATTTTATTTATTTATTTATTTATTTATTTATTTATTTATTTATTTATTTATAGTGTCCTTTTAACAAAAGGCATAACAGCATGTTAGCAATAGCACTTTTTAACAGAGCCAGCACATTGTCCCCACAATCCAGGTCCTCATTTTACCCACCTCGAAAGGATGGAAAGTTGAGTCAACCTTGAGCCAGTGATGAGATTTGAACCACTGACCTACAGATCTACGGTCAGATTTAGTAGCCTGCAGTACTGCACTCTACCCACTGGCGTCACCTCGGCTCATTTCTTTGCTTTAACAAAGTATGGTTCATTATAGCAAAAGCCCAGCAGGGAAATTGATGAGGTTGTGGGAGCAAATCGTGCCCCCACCTTGGAGAATAGGATAGAGATGACTTATATCAAAGCGCTTCTTCATGAGATCTTACGTTATCTACAAGGAGAGATTGAGAACTTACCACATATGACAACTCAGGATGTAAATTTCAGAGGACACTTCATCCTAAGGTATGATAAATCAAAGTCTGGGGTCCACTTTGCATACAGATCTTTACCTATAAGTGCACTGCAATCACATTTCTGCGATATGTTGCTTATATTTTATGAACATCATTTGAACTCTTAGGCCACTTTTACAGTATGTTCTATTTATTTGTAAATATCATCTTTTTCCTCGACATTTCCATCTTGGCGGAGATAGATTCACGGAATTTCATTAAGATTCTTAAAGATAAAAGTCAATTGTTTTTTGCTTGCACCAAAGACCTGAGGATGTTTTAGTTGTCTTTTTATAATTTTTATTCTTAATAAATTTCTGGAAATCTTTCCCCCAAATGCCAAAAGGATGAACAGTGAAATGGATTAATGGATTTAGCCTGTCACCTTTGGATTCTATAATTCTGCCTTAATAATGGTATATCTCTGAAATAGTCGAAGGACCGGTTACTATATTTTTTGTTTCTAATTAAAATTGTTTTGTATTGTAAAAATTTAGCATCCAAACCACTCCTAGAATAATAAAATATTTTAGGAAATATTAAGAAGGTAAAATGGATGAGAAAAGGATAAATACGTTCTTGGAAAGCAGCCCCCTCCCACCTTTGTTAATAGCCCTAGAAAGACTAGGCCATCTTATCTACAAAACAAAAGACCTTCAGCCTCAGGATTAGCCCTCACTCAAGATTCAAATCAGGACAAAGCCATTATGCTGTCATAGGAAATGCCCAACACCCTTTTAGAACTCAAGGCTCTTCATCACTTCATCACCCTCTAAGCTTCAACCAAACTTGATTCAGACAAACATGGCCTCACATGGCCCCATGGGAGTCTGACTACAGCCTATAGAATACGTTTCTTGCACAGGAACAGGAAGCTCAAGAAAAGGTATTAATTAACCCACACTCTCCACTCCATGTATTCAGCTGCACCAGGATCATATGCTTGATGGTTCCGCTCCATTAAACCATCTTTCCAATCAGCTTCCATGTTTTCAGGGTCTTTCTTCCTACTTGGAACTGAACCAGATGGATATGTCTCCCAACAGTATACATTTATTTATTTTATTATTTTTATTTTATTATTTAGATTTGTATGCCGCCCCTCTCCGCAGACTCCTTTAAAAACCTTTTTCACTTTCCCAATGGTTTGGGACTATGGCATACTAACATTTTTTGTGTGATTGCATAAAAATACCATTTATATATATATGTGTGGTTTTTTTGTCAGATCACCCTGGTATATTGAAGGAGCATCACAGTTCCTTTTTGCGTCTAGGCCCAGCCCAGGGCCATTTCAAGGCAGTTAATTTATTCATAGCTGACAAAACATGTGACACACACACACACACACACACACCTGGAACTTGACTGGGCACATTTCAGAGAGAGGAAATGTGGGCCCAGCCAAGTTTCAGTCACACATGCCAGGTCAGCCTCCTCCTGCAGGAGTAAATCCTGGATGAGGGGAGCTTTATTTACAACCAACCTGGCGTTAAGTAGCAGTAGTCTGAGCTCAGGGTCCGCATTTCGCTTGTCACCAGTACTCTGAGCTGAGACAATGGGGTCAGAACAAGGAATCGCTTTTAGGGAGCGAATTCTTGTTTCCCAGGCGTGGCCTACCCCATGTCTCCCACTATATCTGCCTTTTCCTGTCTGTTAAAATAACATCTTATTAACATACGTTTCTGTAAGTTTTTTAAACTTGTGAATACACAGTGGTCAAAGCCCAGGTAGGGTGCAATCTTGTAAATTGCATCATTGGTACTTTTTCATACTGTACCTTCTAAAGAGTCTCATTTTTGAAAGAATTAACAGCCTGTTTCTTTATGGGAAAAATCCACTTCTGCTATCTATGCTTTCTTGTTTCCTTAAAGGGCACATATGTTCTTCCATTGTGGTTTTCGGTGCATTTTGATCCTCTCTGCTGGGAAGATCCTGAGAAGTTTGACCCAGGTCATTTCTTGAATGAGAAGGGTGAATTCCAAAAGAATGATGCCTACTTGCCTTTCTCTGCAGGTAACAGAGGGGTTATGGCTGATTAAGTGTTCTGGGGTCTTCAGGTTTGTCCAAAACTACAAGTGCTAACTTGTTACATCACCTATATGATGGATGCTCTTCTTCCTGACTGCCCTACCAAGTATCTGTATTAATTTCAAGAGAATCCTAGGAACATACAGCACATAGGTAAATGGGGAAATCATTGAGAGAATCTAATTGAATCATGAAGGAGAATGTTCAAATTCTTGAAGCCAGAAGAGACAATGTTGCTTCTTATCAAGCTCTTCATGGAATGAAGGTTCTCTCCCCTCCCCCTGAAAAAGCCACTAGTAGTCATAGATCAAGGAGAGAAATATGGATTATGATAGGAACATAAAAACTAGCACAAACTACAAAGAAAAGAATACCTAAATAAGCATAAAAAGAAATGGAAGCTTTTAATTTTCTTTGCATCTTAGAAACAAATACAGCTATGATTGCAAAAATATCTTTCTCTAAGATTACAAGAATGCTTCATATTTTCTGTTATACATTTTTTTCCTAATCACTGAAATCAGAAGTATTTTTTCTGCATCATAAAATGGTTTATAAGAGGTTTTCAGACAGCAATAAATATAACTACTATTTTCTTTCTCTCTAAATAAGTAACTGAATGAATTTCCGTCATCTTAACCAAACATTTCATAGAAACATAGAAGATTGATAGCAGAAAAAGACCTCATGGTCCAACTATTTATTTATTTATTTATTTTATTTGACTTCTATGCCGCCCAATTCCGAAGGCTTGGAGTGGCTTACAACAGTATAAAATTAAAATTAACAACAATAATTAAAAGGTCAAAGAAAAAACGAATTTCTAAAATCATCATTAAAACTAAGATAATTTAATAGCATACACACAAATCATTTAAACCAATTCAAACACATGGACAGCTAGTGGTTCTTTTAGGGGCCCCAGGCCTGCCGGCAAAGCCAGGTCTTTGTGGCCTTATGGAAAGCCAGTAGGGTGGGGGCCATACGGACCTTGGGGCAGAGTTGGTTCCATAAAGTTGGGGCAGCAACAGAGAAGGCCTTCCCCTGTGGCCCCGCCAGCCTACATTGTTTAGCTGATGGGACCTGGAGGAGGCCAATTCTGGGTGCTCTAATTGTTCTCTGGGAGGTATGTGGCAAGAGGCAGTCCCATAAATAATCTGGACCTGAGTTATATACGGCTTTATAGGTAATAACCAACACCTTGAATTGTGCCTGGAGACTAATAGGGAGCCAATGCAGCTCACGGAGTATAGGTGTTATATGGGTGTATCGAGGTGCACCCATGACAACTTGCATAGCTGCATTCTGGACCATTTGGATTCTCCGAACACTTTTTGAGGGTAGCCCCATGTAGAGAGCGTTGCAATAATCAAGACGGGAGGGGATGAGGGCTTGAGTGACAGTGCACAGAGCCTCCTGGTCCAGATATGGCCACAACTGGTACACCAGGTGGACCTGGGCAAAGGTCCCCCTGGCCACAGCCAAGAGATGATGTTCAAGGATCAGCTGTGGATCCAGGAGGAAACCCAAGTTGCGGACACTATCTGTGGGGGTCTGCCCTTATTCTATTTCCTGTATTTTATCTTAGGATGGATATATGTTTATCCCAGGCATGTTTAAATTCAGTTACTGTGGATTTACCAGCCACATATGCTGGAAGTTTGTTCTAAGCATCTTGTATGCCGCCCCGAGTCCACTGTTCTTGTGTTCACTTTCCTATTGAAATACTTCCCTCCTTCCCTCTTTCTTTCCTCTTCCCTCTTTCTCCATTGTAAATAGTGATGAACCTTTTTTTCAAGTAGCAAATATCTTTTCATTTCATGATTACAATCACTACTCCTGTGAAGTTTTGAAAGAGAAAGATAAAAGCAGTTACTGCTAGAGTTTCTTCTCCATTTACTTGCATTAGTTTGGCATTGTGTATTGACATATAGCAATCTTAGGGTTTTTTCCCTTTAAAAAACTATTTAAACAACAGAGTAGGTTTTGCACTCTCTAGGTTAAACTTCATGTATAATTTTCTTAAGTCTTTCTTATTTCTTTCAACAAGAGCTTCTTTAAGTCTTTTTCATGTCGAGCCATCAACTTGGTTTCAGTGGGTTTCCCTCAAAACCATTTCATGAAACACTATGACCATCTCATTTCTTATTTCTGGATTCCATAAAGACATTGTGTATATATGCATGTTTTTATTTGATTTTTATAGCTTTCCATTTCAAAAAGGGACTAATTAATTAACTAATTGACAATTAATGAATTATCTTGTATGTTCTTTTAACAGGGAAGAGAACATGTCCAGGAGAGGGATTGGCTGACATGGAAATGTTCCTGTTCTTTGTTATTCTGCTCCAGCATTTCACTTTTGAACTGACAATAGACCCTAAAGAAATAAACTTGGAGGCTTTGTTCACAGAACTTAGAAAAAATGGAAAGCATCGCTACCTACGTGCAATCAAACGTAAAATTTAACTTAGCATAAAAAAGAAATGATTGTCTCAAAAAATATTCTTAACCTCAATTTTAACCTGGGTGAAATCAGGTGAAAATATACGATTTATTTGCAATTAAACTACAATGAATTAAAAACTATTAATATTTAAGTTTTTAAGAAGTCATTAATTTTTATGTCAGCCTTTTGTGAAATATTTTTAGTAATCCTGGTAAACGAAATTGAATCAACACTCCCTTGTCTCTCTTAGATTGCATGGACACAGAATCCAGTTTTATATTTTGTTTCATGTGTAATATAATTTTCAGTGATGCATCATTTCACTGTAACATGAAAGTAATTTCTTAATAGTATCTAAAATAAATAATTTATTTAAATGAAAACTATTAATGTTTGCTTATTTAGCAAAAAAAAATAGTGGTGAACTTAAAGTGAAACTTCAACCTAAGACTAGTGATGGGAGAACCCAACAAAGTTTTGGTTTGGCGGATTTGGGCGAACTTTGCAAAAAATTCGGGTGACGTCACCGAACCTCGAACCTGAACCTGAACCCAAATTCCAAACTTTTGAAAAATAGAGCCGCAGAAGGCAGCCCTGAGGTTGCCCACAAATTAAATTTAAAGAGAGTGCTAGAGGCTTCAGATTACACAGAAAAGGGAAAGGCAGAGAAAGAAGGCGGCCCTGTGGTTGCCCACAAATTAAATTGAGAGAAAGCGCTAGTGGCTTTGTCTTGCATAGAAAAAGGAAAGGCAGAGAAAGAAGGCAGCCCTGTGGTTGCCCACAAATTAAATTTGCAATAGAGTGAACAGGGGGATGCAGAGTAGCAGGAGGATGCAACAGCGTCCACCCACCAAATTTTACACAGCAATCCGATATGCGGCAGGCATCACCTTTTTCACAGTAATCCTATGTGGCACGCTGGGTCACTGGTCACTGTGGGCAGTAGTAAAAGCAGACTGAACACTGAGGGTTTTCGGTCCACGTGTGATCTAGCACCTCGTTGTCACCCCTGGTATCTTCTTCCACTGACTCCTCCCCGCTAGCCTTACTCTCAGACCCTACATTGCAATAAGCTACAGGATCGGTGATCTGGGTCTCATCATCCTTCCCAGATGATGCCCTGGACACCTCCTCTTTCTCTTGTTCTGTTGCCATGGCTGGATGGCTTTGCACACTGGACAAGAGTGGCACAATGGCAAATTGCAACTGGTGGAGAGAGAACACAAATCGTCTTTGTCAAACCCAAACCAGACCATTACATCCCATTACTATAAGTCTGCATATCCCAGATTTACAAACGGTGACAGTTCTGGGAGGGGACATAGTTTATAGTTTATTAGAGTTGTATACCACCCATCTCCAAAGACTCCCTGCATTTAGGCTCCCTGCAACCATTTTTCCAAAAGAATTTTTGTCTTCCTGGCCAGGTGCACAGTACAGCCATTGACTGGATTCGAACTCAGGACACACTAAAAGTTTTCCCATGAAAATACACATGGATATCTGAGATTTTCAATAGGTGACACAACTTGGAAGGAACATCCATTTAGACTCTCAGAACAAATCTGTGCAAAAAATAGGTTTATTGAACACAAACTTTAGTCAAACACAAACTATACCCAAACTTTCACCATAAAAATATAATTGACTATATACATACATAACATGAATTTTACAACTGTGAGGGTGGTGTTGGTGTTGGTGGTAGCGAACGCTGTAACCACTCACTCAGGTGGTGGCACAGCAACGTCCTCTGTGATCCACACCTTGTTCATTTTAAGAAATGTCAGTATGTCAATGTTGTCTGTGGATAGGCGGATCCTTCTGTCAGTGATGACCCCTCCTGCGGTGCTGAACACGTGCTCTGACAGGACGCTTGCCGCAGGGCAGCACTTCCAGGGCATAGAGGGCAAGTTCTGGCCACATGTTCAATTTTCCTACCCAAAAATTGAAGTTGGTGGAGACATCGCTAAGAACCATCATGCACGTGGACAGGTATTCGTCCACCATGTGGGTCATGTGATGCCTTCTGCTATGGGACATCACATCCGAGGGTGGTGGATCTCTGTGGATGTTGAATAAGGTCTCATACATATTTGCAATGTCTGACAATAGCCACCCCCCTGTGGTGATGCCAGTGTCCCCGCTGCGTTGCCGACTGCATCCTACTCCTCCGCGTGCCACCACTGGGCACTCCAATTGCTGTGGGAACTCTTCCAATAGTGTGTCCACAAGCGCACATTTGTACTCACGTATTCTGTGCTCCTGCTTGGGTGCTGGTATGAAGGAGGTGATGCTGTCCTTATAATGGGGATCCAGCAGGGAGGCCACCCAGTAACTGGCCGAGTTGAGGATGCAGGCTACCCTGGGGTCATTCCGCAGGCACTGGAGCATGTAGTGGCTCATGTGAGCCAGGCTGCCCAGAGTCAAGGCGATGTTTTCAGCAACAGGTCTCTCCTACTCCTACTCCTCTTCCTCCTGCTCCCCCCTCCAGCCACGCTCCATTGGTGCCTGTGAGCTGCACTGGGGGCTGCCCTGCTGCAAGTCCTCCTCCTCCTCCTCTCCCCCTCTATGTTGCCTGGACAGCGGAGTACTTGGCTGCTGTCAGCACAGCCCCCCACCCTGCAAGACATGGATTTGCTGGGAAAATGGGCCTTCCTCCGCCTGCTCCTCCTGTTCTGCCTGCTGCTCTGTTTTCTCCTGTCACACATCCTGCATGGTCTGAAGGGTTTTTTCCAGTAGGCAAACCATGGGGATGATAGCACTGATGATGGAATTGTAAGCGCTGACCATATTAGTCACATTAGGGATGGAACAAATGTCCCTCATGGAGGCCCACTCATTGGGGTAAGGTGCTGTGGGTCTGCACTTCTACTTGACCAGAGGTTATGAAACTGGTAATCCACTATTGCCTGCTGTTGCTCACACACCCTTTTAAGCATATGCAGCATGGAATTCCACCTGATATGCAAATCACAGATGAAGCAGTGGGCGGGAAGGCCAAAGTTCCTCTGCAGGGAAGATAGGTGAGCAGAAGCAGGGTGGGAACGTCGAAAGTGCACGCACACTGCACACACTTTATCCAGCAGCGCCGACATGCCCGGATAATTGGCCAGGAACTTCTGCACCAACAGGTTGACCACATACACCATGCAAGGGATGTGTGTCAACCCAGCTCGACCCAAGGCTTCCACAAGGTTCTGCCCATTGTCGCACACCACCTTCCCCGGCTTCAGGTTCAGTGGCAACAACCATTCATCTGTCTGCCCCTGGATGCCGGTCCATAGCTCCTGGATGGTGTGTGGTCTCTCACCCAAGCAGATGAGTTTCAGCACCGTGTGCTGCCATTTACCATGGTCGTTCTAAAGTAGGAGGTTACCGGGCTGTGCTTACTGGATGTGGAGGAAGAAGATGGGGGAGCAGAGTAGGAGCAGGAGGCAACAGCAGGCACCGACTGATGTCCAGTAATCCTGGGTGGTGGAAGGATATGCGCTGAACTGCTTCCTGCCTCATTCCCAGCCGCCACTACATTCACCCAGTGGGCAGTGAGAGGGATGTACTGGCCCTGGCCATGTTTGCTGGTCCACGTGTCGGTGGTGAGGTGGATGCGGGAACTGACAGCATTTTGCAGTGCACACCGAATTTTCACCACTACATGTTGGTACAGGGCACGGATGGCCTTGCGTGAAAAGTAATAGCAGCTGGGAATGGAGTATTGTGGGACAGCCAATTTAACAAATTTCCTGAAACTTGGTGTCTCAACCAGGTGGTAGGGTAGCATTTCAAATGCAAGCAGCTGTGAAATGCTGGCATTTGGGGCAAGGGCTCGTGGGTGGGATGGCCCAAACCTCCACTTTCTCTCAAAAGTTTGATGGATGGACAGCTGGCGAATGCTTCCCTGGGACGGTGTAGATATGCTTGGCGATGGTGGTGGTGGTGCTGCTGCTGCCGGTGCTGCTGCTTCTGGTGGCGCCGGTGCTGCCGTTGATGGTGGTGTTGGTGGTGAGCCATCATTGTCCCTTTGGGGAGAGACAGGTGACCTTGTTGTTGGGGGGGGGGTGTTGGCAGTGGCCGAGACAGCCACAGCAGAAGAGAAAGACCCAGGCGTTTGAATACTTTTAAGGTATTGTCCCCACCAAAGGTCATGTTTTGAAATCAGGTGCCTGGTCATGCAGCTGGTGCTGAGATTATTAAGATCTCTCCCTCGCTTCAGGGACTAGTGGCAGAGATTGCAAATGACCTTTTTCTTGTCTTCTGTTAACTGCTTGAAAAAATGCCATGCTGGTGAGATTCTTTGTGACACATGAGGCGTGCTCGGCCCCTGGACACGGTGGGCAGTATTACCAGCAGACTCAGCACTGAGGGTTTGCAGCCTTCTCCCTCCACTTCTGCTGGCTGCCTGAGGCTGTGGGACTACCAGAGCCTCTTCCTCATCTGAAATCTGTCAGCCTTCGGTCCACATGGGATCTAGCACCTCGTCATCTTCTTCCACCAACTCCTCCCCGCTAACCTCCTTCTCAGACTCTACATTGCAGTAAGCTGCAGGAGCGGGGATCTGGGTTTCATCATCATCGATCGTGGTCTTCCCCGATGATGCCATGGACACCTCCTCTTTCTCCGGCAGAAGCTCCTGGCTATCCACAAGCCCAAGGTCTGCAACTGTGGATTGGGAAGATGGATGCCCCATGGCATCCCAGTTGCAAGTTTCAGAGAACAGCATTAAAGTCTCCGCTGATTCTGGGTGAGATGGCCTTGCTGCTTTGGAGGAGGGTGATGACTCAGGCAGTGAACATGCAGATGTGGTGGAGTGTGTAGAAGGCAATAAGAAGGAAAAGGTAGCGCTGCATGCCATGTCATCTACAACTTCTTCTTGCATCAAGCCCAGGCGCCTGCTTGCACCAGAGGAAGGGTTAGGAGACACAGATGTTACATGCATAGTTCCCTCTAAGCTGAGCAGTGAGCAATCGCTCACTTAAAAATCATCATCAACTCAGAGTTTTTCAAACCTGCCCAGAAGCCGAGAGGGAAAGAGTGAGAGGGAAGGAGAGAGAGAGGAAGAGAGGAAGAGAGAGAAACAGATAGAAAAAAGAGAGGAAGGAAAAGAGAAAGAAAAAGAATGGGAGTAAGGAAGAGAGAAAGAAAATCAAAATCTAGTTTGAAACTAGCTCAACTATTTAAGTGGCATTTTGATATTGATAGAGTTGCCCTATTATGAGCTCACTGTTACAGACACACAGTACAGTATTTTATTTTGAAATTCTCTGAGGCAAAACAGGGTGGGTTTTTTATTTATTTGTTTGTTTGTTTGTTTGTTTATTTATTTATTTTTATTTATTCATTCATTTATTTACTATTTCTGTGCCGCCCAGTCCTGAAGGAACTGCCGCTCAGACACTATACTTTTCCGCCCACCCCCAAAAAGAATTAGAGGGAACACTGGTTACATGTCCTCTACCTGCCCCTGCAGCTCCAGCCCCATCATCACCACCACCACCAGCACGGCCATGTCCCTTTTTCATGGCTTGCTTCATGTTTGAAGGCCTGTAGTGACACTGGTCCAAGGAACAGATGAAGGTGCGGTGTTCAAGTGGAACTAGAATTAGAGAAAAAATGCCTTGTAAAACTTAAATGCCCAGGCAGCTGTAGAGCCTTTGTATTAGACAGAAAAACATCAAAATCACAGATACATGAAGTCACTCGGTGTTTGACCCAAAATTAAATTTCAGAGAGCACTAGAGGCTTCAGATTAGATAGAAGAAAGAGATGCAGAGATAGGGATTAGCCCTTGTTTTACCAAAAAATAAATTGACAGAGCTCTAGTGGCTTGTTTATATATATAGAAAAAAAAGGAAATGCACAGAAAGAAATTGAAAGAAAGTGGCCCAGAGGTGGACCCAAAAGTACGAGTGCCAGCGGTCAGTAGCAAGACAAAAGTGTCTGTACACCCCTTTTTATGAATGTATGTATGTATTTATTTTATTATTATTCCGCGATTCTCCAAAGAGTCAGGGCGGCCTTCAACATGTTAGCCATTGCACTTTGTAATTACTGAAATGGCTCTATTTATCACTCCTACATGAACTTTTCCCACCCAACCAATCTGCACGTTGGACAAGTCCCCCTCCCTCTGGATACCGGAAATAGCTTTGGCCCCGGAAGCAGGCATTGCTTTCCGGGACAAGACGTTTCCCAGGCCACACGGGAGACCTTTTCTTAAGACAGGAACAGGAGTCCCCCTCCCTCTGGATACAGGACATAGCTTTCTTCCTGGAAGCAGGTGTTGCTTTCCAAGACTAGAAGGACCCCAGACCCCACTGGAGACCTTTTCTTCAGTCAGGAACAGCAGGCTTGTTCAGACTCAGCAACCTTTATTTTTTGGCTTACTGAGTGGCATTGTTGCCACCCACAACATAAAAATGAATGAAAGGAAAACAAATGTTTAAAATTTTGAAAGTGGAAGTATAGGATAGAGAAAATAACTCCAAAAATATTCCCAAAGTAATATTGTTGTCCCCTAAAATGCATTTGTACACAAAATGAATGAAAGGAAAAAATGGTTTAAAAATTTGAAAGTGGTAGTATAGGATAGAGAAAATAACTCCAAAAATATTCCCAAAGTAATATTGTTGTCCCCTAAAATGCATTTGTAGATAAAATAAATGAAAGGAAAAAATGGTTTTAAATTTTGAAAGTGGAAGTATAGGATAGAGAAAATAACCCCCCAAAACCCCACAAAGTAATATTGTTGTGCCCTTCCATGCATTTGGACACAAAATGATCCCGCTATATAGAATGCTGGTGAGGACTTCCGGTCTGGCTCGGGACCGCAGCGGAGTCTCCTGGGCAGGGCTCTGCCCCGAGACTCCTTTCACCCCTCCGACGGTCGCGGTTTGCGATCGGATCGGGTCCAGATGGCCCGATCCTAGAACAGGGGGCTCCCCTCTGTCCAAGGAGCCGTCGCCGAAGCTCCAGAGACAGCGGTCTGCCCTACAGCTTCGGAGAAGGGAGAACCGATCCTCTTTCACAAGAGGATACGGCCATTGCGATCCCTCCAAACCTAGCAGGAAGCGAAGAAAAAGTTTAAAGAAAGTAAAGATTTCTGCAGCCTCTCAGACTGAAAAAGAATACCAAAGACAAGAAAAATTTAAGGTAACATTTTATTGTTTCATGTCTACAAATAGAAGATCGGATTACAGAGAAAGTTATAAGTGAAAGTTTCTTTAACAAGGCGAAGGTGAAAGTTATTAGAAAATTCGTATCCATTCGCGAAACAACAGCCGGATCTATTTTTCTTCACTTTCATTTTTTGCTTTGAACTTGAACTTTCGAACATCTAAAAATTCTGGAAAATTAACCACATAATGCAAATTTGATATGATACCATGAAAGACTTAATCTGCAAAGTTGAATAAAATTGAATAAAATTTGGAATCTTCAAATCTTTTGTAAAACTGCATTCCGGGTTCTAATTTTTGACAGCGGAGGGATTAAGAACGTCTTTGCTTCACTTTCTTCTTTCTTCAAACGACAAAATGAAATAAACTAACTATTTGAATATAAATGAAAAGGAAAATGAACTGATATATCAAAGCTAAGAAGACTCATTTCTTGGACTGTTTGTTCTTGGATTACTCTCTTTGGATTACTCCTTTTGGATTACTTGCTGTACTTTTGGATTTGTAGCAGAGAGACTGCCTGCTTTGTTTTGGACTGCGAAATAAAAACTGACTCCATTTTAATAATTTTAAATTCGACTTGATTCTAATTGGAAAACCGTGACTGTATAAAATATAATAACATTGAAATCTCTTTTTTTTGACATCATTGGACTAACGTGACTTTCCATCTACAAGGATTACTTGCTATATAAGAAGAATATAAGTATATAATATTGGTATATAACATTGACATTTTGCTCTTTAAATTTTACAGCGTTAATTTCTAACTTTTCTTTCTTTTCCCTTTTCCCTTTGTTCTTTTTAAATAAAATTAACTTAGAATATATACATTGCTAACTATCCTTGGTTTCCTGCTCTACTTTACTGAAATTAAAACCTCCTTTTTACAAAGACTGCTTCTTCTCTGTTTTCCTTTTTTTTCTCCTTTTCTTCTTTTTAGTTATATAATTAATTTTTCATTTCTCCTCTTTCTTTACTATTACTATCTTTCCTCTCTGTATTGAATCTCAGCTTCTTCTTCCTTTTTAAAATTGTTTTAAAATTGTTTTATTTGTCTGCCCTCCTTTTGGTCTAGTTAAATTAAGAAAACAAGATAACCTATTGTGAAATTTGCTAACAATTTTATTGATATCTTTGCTACATTATTAGTTAAATTTTATTGTGATATTTTAAAGAAAATTTGTTGAAAAATCAATTGAACAGGTTTGGAATTTATAGTGATTCTTTTCTTTTCATTAAATATAAAATAATAAGAATTGGAAATTGGAAAATGTCGAGTACTTCAACCTATACTAAAACAGTTAAAAAGCAAACAGCAGCTGCAGCTTCATCACCCCAAAGCTTACCCCATCCTTCTCCGGCACACCAGACTGTATCTGTAACCATGCTTACTAAAGAGAAGGAGAAAGAGAAACCACAACAGCCTACGCTTACAACAATACAAGAGACTTTGAATGCAATGAAGGACTTTATGCTTAAATCACAAGACGATGCAACTCAACAAAGAGAAGCCATAAAAGACGATGCAACTCAGCAAAGAGAGGCCATAAAAACAGAGATGGCTGAATTCAAAACAGAGATGGCTGAACTCAAAGCAGACACGGGAGAAATGAAGCCACAGATGAAGGAGATTCAACAAACTTTGAAAGAAAGCAAAGATCGAGTTAAAACAGTTGAAGAGAAGACTGATAAAATGGAAAAAAGAATGGACTATCTTGAGGAAAGAGTTGATTCGAGATACAGAAGATATGATGAATCAATCACTCAGTTGGAAATGCAACGTGCTTCGTATGGGCTACGATTTCAAAATATAATAGAAGAAAAAGATGAAGATTTAAAGATGACTATGGCGGAAACCATTGGAGGAATCCTCCAGGCAGATCCCATGGAAATAATGAAAGAAATCGATGAAGTTTTCAGAATTTCAAATAGCTACATACGTCGCCACAATCTTCCGAGAGAGATTCACATCAAGTTTACAAGAAGAACTTTAAGAGATGATATACTACACTGGGCAAGAACTGGAAAACTGCAACACAAAGGAACAGAAATAAAAATATTAAAACAAGTCCCAAGAAGTGTCAGAGAAAGCAGAAGAGACTACCATTTCCTAACCAGAGTTTTGATTAAAGAAAATATAACTTTTTGTTGGCTTATTCCACAAGGACTATCATTAACCTGGCATTCTAAAAGATACAAATTGGAAAATCTGGACCAAGCAAGATATTTTTTTGAAAATAGTGGAATATGCCAACTGGACCAACCAGTAAAGGAACGGACAGTACAACAGCAACCAGTAAAGGAATTGACAGTACAACAGGAGGAAGTCATGGGGGCAGCTGCTCAAGAAGAAGAGCAGGACCAAGGTGCTAGAAGAAAGCAACCACAGCGCGAAACCAAAAAGCAAAACAAATGACAACACTGAAAGATCTAAAAATTTTCTCAGTAAATGTAAATGGACTGAATGAACCAAAGAAAAGAAAAGAAATGTTTTCCAAAATTAAAAATCAAAAAGGTCAAATTGTAATATTAAATTACATTTAGAAGTACATATTTAAAAAGCAATCAGAAATTATTATTAAATCCTAAAATTGGAAATATGTATGCTGCATTAGCAGATCAAAAAAAAAAGAGGAGTAGTGATGTATGTTGAGAATTCTATAAATTCCAAACAATTATTTATAGACGATGAAGGTAGAATTTTGATTGTCCAAGTTAATATCGAATCTAGACCTCTTGCTATTGTTTCTATTTATGCCCCAAATGTAGACCAAATGACTTTTTATAAAAAATTACATCAAAAAATAACAGAGTTAAATATTGAAAATATGCTAATAATTGGAGATTTTAATGCTATCACAAATAGACAGCTAGATCACTCGGGGGGAGGGGGGGAACAGTAAAAAGAAAAAAAGAATTTACTGCCTACCACTTTTCAAAAAATGAAAGCAGAACTATTATTAAATGATATCTGGAGGGAAAGACACCCTCAAAAAAGACAATATACTTTTTATTCTAACCCCCATAAAATTTGGATAAGAATAGACATGGTATGGGCCCCAAAAACAATTGCAGAACAAATAAAAGAGGTAGAAATAGATGTTAATACATGGGCGGATCACAACCTTGTAGTAGTCTATATGAGAGCTAATAAAAAACATTTCAATTGGCAGATGAATAGGAATATATTGAAAGAAAAAAAATATAAGGATTGGATCGAGAAAGAACTAAAAATATTTTTCGAAATTAACAAAAATTCAAGCACCACTCCACAAAATTTATGGGATACAACCAAAGCATACATAAGAGGATTAACGATATCTTATACAGCAAAACATAATAAGGAAAATAGAACAAAATACGAACAATTAATAAATGAATTAAAACAACTAGAATCTTTCTCACAACAAAATGTAAAAAACAAAGAATTAAAAGGAAAAATAGAGGTAACTAAACATAAAATTAGATTGATGGAACAGAATCAAACAGCGGAAAAAATAAAAAGAGCTAAACAATATTATTTTGAACATGCTAACAAACCAGGTAGATGGCTCGCATATAAACTTAGGAAACAGAGGCAGTCAAAAGTAATTAAAAAACTAGAAGATAAAGATGGAACAATAAAATATGATATGGAAGGGAAAGCAGATATTGTTCAAAATTTTTTCAAAGAATTATATAAAAAAGAAAATACCGTGTTTCCACGATAGTAAGACACCCCCGATTGTAAGACGTATCGGGGTTTTCAGGGGGGTCGGCTAATATGAGCCGTACCCCGAAAGTAAGACATATGTCTTACTTTTGGGAAAACACGGGGGTATTGCCGGGGGGGAGCCCAATGACGAAAACACGGGGGTATTGCCAGGGGGGAGCCCAGGGAAGGTTTCTTCGGCCGCCCAGCAGCTGATCTGTTCGGCAGCGCGGCAGCAGCCCTGGCGGCGGTTCCCTCGGCAGCGCGGTGGCAGGGAGAGGCTTGCGGCCGCTGAGCAGGTGAGAGAGCTCGGCGGCAAGGCACAAAGGATTTCCCTCGGTGCACGCGTGGAGCCGCAGACGCGTGTCGGGGAAGCGTGTGTCTGGAGGGGATGAGCCGCTCTGCGCAGTTGGGCAGCCCCACTTGCCTGCCGGAAAGGAGGCGGGCGAAGGAGGGTGCAGCTCCGGCCGCTCGCCTCGGAGCCGGTCGGCCTCGCTGGCCGCTTGCAGCCGAGCCTCGGCAGGACTCGGTTGCTGGGACGAGCGCCTTCGCTGCAAGCCGCCGCCCGCTCGGCTCGCTTCGGACCAGGGGGAAAATCACATCATTTCCATGGCACAATTTCTTTGTCTATCTGAATCGAAGTCTAACAAGCCTTAAAGGATAATTTCCTAGAAAACATGGTTAAATCCTGTCTATTAAGAAAATTTGACTTCATTGACTCAACTTGTTTTAAAGGCTTTTTAAAAGAGCAAAGTGCACGTTAAATGCCAAGCCATTTCAAAAAATCCATAATGCCGGTGGCATTTTGCAAGTATTCAAACTATAGGGTGCTTTTTCTGAAACAGGGTTTTCTTCTTTTTTACCTCCCACTGCTAATATGAGATGTTTTTCTATAGACTTATCTATAATCTATGCAGATGCAACATTTGAGAAGAGGAATGATGAGCATGTTGAAAAGTAGGTCTTGCAGCTAAGGGTTATTCATGCAAATGATCTCTCTTTTGCAATTTTATTATGGAAGTATTTTACAAATATAAATACAAAAAAAAATCACTTTTAATCCTAAACATATTTCTCTGACTATAAATTTATTAGGATTAAACCAACTGCCTCCAATCTGTATATGGTATGAATTGTGACCTCTTTTATAAATTCCCTTTTTTCATCTGTGTAATCTCCTTCTTCTTCTTTTTCTTCATTTTCATATTCCAATTCTAAGTGTTTTTTATGATTCAGCTTCATTTCTATTTTCTTTTCACCTCTGATTTCCAAAAGATAAATTTTTATATCTTCATAGATGTATTTTAATGTCTCAATCAATTCTTCATAGTTACGCACCTAACTCCAGCGGTCCTTGGAAGAAGCCGATTATCTAGGCCCTCAGCAGTCTGGATTCAGGTCTGGTTACAGCACGGAAACTGCTTTGGTCGCGCTGATGGATGATCTCTGGCGGGCCCGGGACAGGGGCTTGTCCTCTGTCCTGGTGCTTCTTGACCTCTCAGCAGCTTTCAATACCATCGACCATAGTATCCTTCTGCGCCAGCTGGAGGGGTTGGAAGTGGGAGGCACTCTTCTTCAGTGGTTCTCCTCCTACCTCTCTGGTCAGTCGCAGTTGGTGTTAGTGAGGGGTCAGAGGTTGACCTCTAGGTCTCTCCATTGTGGGGTGCCTCAGGGGTCGATCCTCTCCCCCCTGCTATTTAATATCTACATGAAACCGTTGGGTGAGATCATCCAAGGGCATGGGGTGAGGTATCATCAGTATGCCAATGATACCCAGTTATACATCTCCACCCCATGTCCAGTCAACGAAGCAGTGGAAGTGATGTGCCCGTGCCTGGAGGCTGTTGGGGTCTGGATGGGTGTCAACAAACTCAAACTCAACCCAGACAAGACGGAGTGGCTGTGGGTTTTGCCTCCCAAAGACAATTCCATCTGTCTGTCCATTACCCTGGGGGGGGATTATTGACCCCCTCAGAGAGGGTTTGCAACTTGGGCATCCTCCTTGATCCACAGCTAACATTGGAACATCATCTTTCGATACCATCGACCACGGTATCGTTCTGCGCCGGCTGGAGGGTTTGGGAGTGGGAGGCACTGTTCTTCAGTGGTTCTCCTCCTACCTCTCCGGTCGGTCGCAGTCGGTGTTAGTGGGGGGTCAGAGGTCGACCCCAAGGTTTCTCCCTTGTGGGGTGCCTCAGGGTTCGGTCCTCTCCCCCCTGCTATTTAATATCTACATGAAACCACTGGGTGAGATCATCCAAGTGCATGGGGTGAGGTATCATCAATATGCCAATGATACCCAGTTGTACATCTCCACCCCATGTCCAGTCAACAAAGCAGTGGAAGTGATGTGCTGGTGCCTGGAGGCTGTTGGGGCCTGGATGGGTGTCAACAAATTCAAACTCAACCCAGACAAGACGGAGTGGCTGTGGGTTTTGCCTCCCAAGGACAATTCTATCTGTCCGTCCATTACCCTGGGGGGGAACTATTGACCCCCTCAGAGAGGGTCCGCAACTTGGGCGTCCTCCTCGATCCACAGCTCACATTAGAGAAACACCTTTCAGCTGTGGCGAGGGGGGCGTTTGCCCAGGTTCGCCTGGTGCACCAGTTGCGGCCCTATTTGGACCGGGAGTCATTGCTCACAGTCACTCATGCCCTCATCACCTCAAGGCTCGATTACTGTAACACTCTCTACATGGGGCTACCTTTGAAAAGTGTTCGGAAACTTCAGATCGTGCAGATTGCAGCTGCGAGAGCAATTATGGGCTTCTCTAAGTATGCCCATATTACTCCAACACTCCGCAGTCTGCATTTGTTGCCGATCAGTTTCCGGTCACAATTCAAAGTGTTGGTTATGACCTATAAAGCCCTTCATGGCACCAGACCAGAATATCTTTGGGACTGCCTCCTGCCGCACGAATCCCAGCGACCGGTTAGGTCCCAAAGAGTTGGCCCTCTTCGGGTCCCGTCGACTAAACAATGTCGTCTGGCGGGACCCAGGGGAAGAGCCTTCTCTGTGGGGGGGCCGACCCTCTGGAACCAGCTCCCCCCTGAGATTAGGATTGCCCCCACCCTCCCTGCCTTTCGTAAACTCCTTAAGACCCACCTCTGCTGTCAGGCATGGGGGAACTAACACACCTCCCCCTTGCCCATGTTGTTTTGTTGATTGATTGACTGTGTGCCTGTTTTTTATATATATTGGGATTGTTTTAGGAAATTACTAATTTTAAATTGTAATTAGATTGGTGGGCATTGGATTTTTATTATGTACTGTTTCTTATTATTGTTGTGAGCCGCCCCGAGTTTGCGGAGAGGGGCGGCATATAAATCCAATAAATCTAATCTAATCTAATCTTTCAGCTTTGGCAAGGAGGACATTTGCCCAGGTTCGCCTGGTGCACCAGATGCGGCCCTACTTGGACAGGGAGTCATTGCTTACAGTCGCTCATGCCCTCATCCCTCAAGGTTCGATTACTGCAATGCTCTCTACATGGGGCTACCTTTGAAAAGTGTTCGGAAACTTCAGATTGTGCAGAATGCGGCCGCGAGGACTATCGTGGGGCTTCCCAGATTCGCCCATGTTTCACAACACTCCGTAGCCTGCACTGGCTGCCGATCAGTTTCCGGTCACAATTCAAAGTGTTGGTAATGACCTTTAAAGCCCTACATGGCACTGGACCAGAATACCTCCGGAACCGCCTTCTACCGCATGAATCCCAGTGGCTGATAAGGTCCCACAGAGTTGGCCTTCTCCGGGTCCTGTCAATCAAACATTGTCGTTTGGTGGGCCCCAGGGGAAGAGCCTTCTCTGTGGTGGCCCCGGCCCTCAGGAATCAACTCCCCCCAGAGATTAGAGCGGCCCCCACCCTCCTTGTCTTTTGCAAATTACTCAAGACCCACCTATATTGCCAGGCACGGGGGAATTGAGACACCTCCCCCAGGCTTTTATGTTTTATGTTTGGTATGTATGTGTTGTATGGTCTTAATTGCTGGGGTTTTATATATCTTTTATTTTAACATTAGATTTGTTTCACTATTATATTGTTTTTATTATTGTTGTGAGCCGCCCAGAGTCTTCGGAGAGGGGCGGCATACAAATCTAATATATTATTATTATTATTATTATTATTATTATTATTATTATTTATTGTTAAATTCACAATTCATAAAGTTCACAGATTTTTTTTACTTGCAGCTTAAGTCCATATAACCTTTTGGATTTCAGTCAAATCAAATTCAAAATAATCTTATCTTCCATCACTAAAACAGTGCAGCATCAAACAAAATAGCACCACACACATTGCTTTCAAGTCCTTTCAAACTCCTAGTTATCTTCTTATGAGCAAGGTCAATCTCCAGCTGTCAGCAAATGCAAGCTTTCCACAGCCTGTTGCAATAGTTTCTTTTAACCAGCAGATGGCAGTGGCAGTTTCCCAATAAACAAAACAACTCTTACGAAAGTCTCCAATTTAGCACTTATAAGATATTTTCTTCAAATTCTTTATTTTTTTCAGTCCAAATATAAAGACATCCTAAAATTTTGGCTTTTAAACTTGTTCCTTTAATTCTTTTTATGCTATTTCCAATTGCTAGAAAACCACTCACTCATTTTTAGAGTCACTCTTATCTCTTTTTAAATTTCTTCTTAAATCGGCCAAATACCTACTTCAGCATTTCTTCATCTCTCTCCAGCACAAACACTTAGATCTTGTCACCCAGGCAATCCCTGATTGCTCTATTTCAGTCATTCTAATTGTGGCTGTCTCAGCTAATGCTGTCTTCCACAGCTTCTGGCTGAGAGATTGGTGCTGCTGGCTCCTGGATGTTCTGAACATGGGATTCCGGAACAAATTCAAATCTCAGAAATCACTTATTTTATAATAAAATCCCACTCTATATGAAATCAAGCATACATGAATGAAACAGGGTTAAAACAGCACAGAAACAGTTATTTATCTCTGTAGAGCTAGCTGTAATTTATGTTTGGGAAGAGCGCCAGAATTATGTAAGATAATGCATAAGGGCAAAGTGTGTGTAACAGGTAAGATGGAAGGATCTTTATATGTAATGGAAGAGAAGGAGAATTTGGAAAGGGCAAAAGGATGTTTGCAAAATTTAAGTGAAGAAAAATGTAAAGTTCCAAATTGCATACATAAATGGCATCGTAGGTTAAGCAGTGATTTTCAACCTTTTTTGAGCTGCGGCACATTTTTTACATTTACAAAATCCTATGGCACACCACCAACCAAAATGACACAAAATGACATTCTAAGACACTCTCCTGTCTTTTTCCATCCCTGTCTCCTCCCCCCTTGTGTGTGTGTGTGTGTGTGTGTGTGTGTCTATACACACTCTTGAACCATTTCCAAAAACAGGTAAGGGCTGGGTTTTTTTTCTCTCTTATTGTTTGGGTGCTTTTTATCATATGCTTTAAATCAAGAGTCACTTCTATCTCTCTCTCTCTCTCTCGTGTTTCTCTCTCTTTCCTCTCACTCTTTGCCTCAATCATTTTCTCATTTTTCCTTTTTTCTCCCCTTTTTTCTCTAATTTCTCTCTCTCTTGCTTTCTTTCTCTCTTGCTCACTTTCTTTCTCTCTCTCTCTTTCTCTCTCTCTTTCTCTCTCTCTTGCTTTCTTTCTCTCTTTCTCTCTCCCCCTCTCTTTTTTCTCTCTCTTGCTCTCTGTGTGTGTCTTGCTCTCTCTTTTTCTCTCTCTCTCTTTCTCTCTCTCTCTCTCTTGCTATCTCTCTCTTTCTCTCTCATACACCACGCAGGCAACAGCGGCATCGGGCAGTAGCTGCGGGGCGGTGGCAGGGCGGTCGGCTGCGAGCAGGAGCTCGAGGGTAGAAGCACCGACAGCGGAAGCTGGATGTGTTGCTAGACATCATACATGCTGGCACTGCTCAGGGCAAGGGCACAGGGATGGCACCTCCATCCCGACCCAGCCAGCGGGCCAGTATCAGCCCTTCACCCATGCCCATCGCAGCGCCAGCAAGTACGGTGTCCAGCAACATGCCCAGCCACCGCCGTCAGTGCCTCCGCCCTGGAGCTCCCGCTCACAGCCGCCACCCCATGGCTACTGCCCAGTGCCACTGCTACCAGCACCCTCCTGCTCCCACTGCTGGCACCCTCCTGCCAGGCCCCAAAGCTTACCTGCCATGAAGAAGGAAGGCGCAAAGATGGAAGCTCAGCATCCGGTCTCGCAACTTTTTGCCTTTCGCACCCTCAGCTGAGCTTCCTTCTTCACGGCACACCTGACCATGTCTCGTGGTACACTGGTTGAAAAACACTGGGTTAAGCCATGTGGACTTTGGATATTTGAATAAAATGATAAATGTAAAATATGAATATAATTTAAAAGTACAAAATTGTGGAAACTATATAGTATGTAACTGCTGTAACACTGAAAAAGCAAAAAGCAAAACAGTTCCAATAAGAAGTACTGCAAGGCCAAAAAGAGTAATGAAACTTATACACTTTGATGTATAACGTTTTAGTTGTAAATATTATTTTTTAAGCATTATCAATGATTTCTCTAGATATTACTTTGTATATCCAATGGAGAGTAAGTCAGAGGTACTGAAATGGTTCAAATTCCTTGTTATATGGTCAAAGAAGAAATTTGGAAATACAATCACTACAATATTAAGTGAATTCACAAATTCAAATTTTGAAAATTATTTAATGTCACAAGGAATAAGTCATAGACGCACTCCAATATATATCCCAGAGGAAGGGGAAATTGTTGAAAGGAAACATCAGACATTATTTGCTGTAGTTAGAGCGATACTTTCAGATGCCAAATTAGAAAGGAAATTTTGGGCTGAAGGGCTCATGTGTGTAAATTACATACAAAATAGAATTTATCACTCATATCTTAGAAAGTCTCCATATGAAGTCCTATATGGACGAAAGCCAAATCTGAGCTATACCAGAGTGTTTGAATGCATATGCTCATGTTCCAAAGCATCTCAGAGGAAAATTAGATTCAAGGGGCAAGAAAGCAATTTTCATAGGATATGATGACAATAGCCATGCATACAGAGTTTATATAGAAGATGAGGATAGGGTAGTAGTTTCTAGGAGTGTAATATTTGAAGAAGACATAGAGAGAGACCATGTGTAGTTGAGAAATAAAAATCATGAGAAAGAAAATAAAGTTAGAAAATAAAACAGTAAGGAAAAGGAAACACAGGAAGAAGCTGAAGTTATAAAGGAGAATAAGGCTAGAGTTATATTAGTAAAAGAACCACAAAATTGAGCCGGGGTGGCGCAGCAGGTAGAGTGCTGTACTGCAGGCCACTGAAGCTGACTTGTAGATCTGAAGGTCAGCGGTTCAAATTTCATCACCGGCTCAAGGTTGACTCAGCCTTCCATCCTTCCGAGGTGGGTAAAATGAGGACCCGGATTGTGGGGGCAATAGCCTAGTGCTATTGCTAACATGTTGTAAGCCGCCCTGAGTCTAAGGAGAAGGGCGGCATAAAAATTGAATAAATAAATAAATAAATAAAATTGGGAATAGGTAAACAAAATGCCAAATGAAGAGGCAAGAAAATGGAAAAAGCCGGCCCGAGACTGCGGAGAGGGGCGGCATACAAATCTAATAAATAAATAAATGAATGAATGAATGAATGAATGAATGAATGAATGAATGAATAAATAAATAAATAAATAAATAAATAAATTAAAAAAGGCAGCTTCAGAAGAAATCGATTCATTGAAGAGAAATGGACCTTGGAAATTGGTAAAGCTACCAGAAGAAAAGAAGCCAATTGGTGGCAAATGGATATTTAATGCCAAGTATAATGGAGAAGGCAACATATTGAAGTATAATGCTAGCTGATATATTTACAAAGCCATTATCAAATGAAAGACATAGAAACTTGATGGATTTGCTAGCAGTAAAGAAAATGTAAATAAATAATGTTTTTCCATGCAAATGAAATAAGAAATGAATTTATATTGTTTTAGTTTGAAAAAAACCCAAATGTAAGTTATTTCAGCAGGGGTATTTTAGCATATAGCATGGAAAAGGGGAATGGAATGTTAAGAGAGAGCTAATTTGCATACTGACATGTGGTATGTTTTGGCAATTGGAAGATTAGAACACTTGGGGATTCATATGCTGACTGTTGGTGAATATGCATCGTAGAGAGCAGATGTATAGAGAACTACAGTTATACTGTCAAGTTGTTTAATTATGTAAATATGAATCCAGTTCAATGACAAAAGAAGAAATATCTTTATTTTCTCACATAAAAATGTACAGTACAGTGAACATAGACTAAAATGTTTTCAATACATATACATACAACTCCATATGTGCTTCTGACGAAAATTGGGATGTAAATCATCCCGGATATGTGTATTTTTCTTTTATGTTTTGTGTGTTTTTATGTCTGTTTCATTTTAAATTAAAAATAAAAAAATTAAACAAAAAGAAATAAAAGCATAAGATTTATATTGGAGTCATTATATCTGTACATAGTATCACGGTTCTGCTCTGAAGAGTCTTTGCTGTATGAAGTGAAGAATATCACTTCTAACCATAAATAACATAGAAATACAACAATAGTGTCTAACAAGGATTGTATTTCTGAAGCAGAAATCATGGTTTTAAAGCTTCGTTCCAGCACAACCTCAGTTTCATGTCTCTTCCAAAGAATGGGGTTGAGTCTCCATGCCCCATTTCCCACAATCCAATTCCTTTATACTGCCTGGAAGTGACATCACACCTCAAAGAGCTAAGGCTGCAAATTAATACCTTTTACTTTGTAACTCTTCTCGCCTTCTAAGCATTCTTCTATAGTGAGGGTTTATCCAATTGCTTTCCACTCTCATGTCTTCCTCACTGTCTGACTGGGACCACTCCCCGAATGTCACATCAACCCCCTCTAGTGGTTTCTCAGGCTCACTCAAGTCACTTTCTGCCTCACTCTCACTCTCTGCTTCCTCTGGCAACTCCCATGGCCCAGGGTATCCAGAGGGGCCTGGCTCATCCTCCTCAGAATCTGAAATGACCCGAGGTGGACAAGAAGCAATCACAACATTGGGAGGTGGATTGCAAGCCCCCTCCCCAGACCACCAACCGGTGACTCTCTTCTTCACAGATCTGACATGGTTCCAATCCAATTCCAGGGATTCCTGGAATTTCCCACAGAGCACAGGGGACACCCGTAGTGCTGCAATGTTGGTTATGCCTCCTCTCCCACCACTGTAATAAATTGTGGTCACTGTGACTGTGAGGGTGAACTAAATTGAAAGCATTCACTTTTTGCTTTCTCTCTCAACATTAACAATATGGGGGGGGGACATCTTAGTAACATTTCAAAATGGGTAAGTGGTTGAGGAAAGAAAAGACAAAGTCAGAAGGACTGCAGAAATGATCATCAAGTTATTCTTTGTTCTGGATACATTCCAAAGAATAGTGAAGACATGGAAGATTTTCCAACTCATTTGGACAGTGTACACCTGGTAAATTAGCAGCAATTTATTTTGTAATCTCATCTTTTTTTTAATCTAGATGATTTCATGATTTCAAGCTGCTTAGCGCCTACAGTAACTTGTCAGCCTAAAAGTCTACATAGGCAAGTTAATCTTAAAAAAGGAAAGTACATATTACAAAAAATAGAAACAAAATCCCCACAAACTAAGGCATAAACCTGATCCTGACTGATTCTGGAATTATCTGTTTGCAGTTCTTGGCATGATACACTATGATGATGCTACCAAAATACCAGTCCCTGTTCTAGTTTCCGGCTAGAGCCTTTGTTAATTGGAATAAAGGCTTACTGAATGCAGAGATTTATAAAACAAAACACCATCTTTATTTTCTCTCTCTACTGTTACAAACTATGTCACTGGCAGGCAAACACTTTTATCTCATTATTTAGTAGTTAATTCAACTTAAAACTTTCTCCGAGCATTCCTCCCTTCGTCTTAAGATTTATGGCTAGAAAGCATTAACCCAGAGTAATAAAATGGCAGTTAAAAGATACATAAAGCAAAGCTTATTTCAAAGCCATGGAATGGCACCTCCATATTGATTTATAGCAGAATTAAAAACTCCACCCTTCTTCTTCGCTGACACCTGGACGTGATGAATTAATTACTTAATTAATTAACCTGTTCCTCTCCTTAATATTTCTTTCTTTCTTTCTTTATTTATTTATTTATTACTTAGATTTGTATTCCGCCCCTCTCCGAAGACTCGGGGCGGCTCACAACATGTAGAAACAATGGATGGAGATGGAGATGGAGGGAAACTTGTTCCCTCCATCTCTGTAATCATCTGAAAGAAGGATCTACCCATCTGACATCTATCTCTCCTTCACTTGAATCTGAACTCATAGAAAAGTCCTGTATTTCATCTCCCCCTTCGTCCTGGGCCTGTAAATCAGGCCCTGCCACTAATTCATAAACACTATCCGAATCAGAATCTTCAAAATCTCCAAACTGAACAGGAGTATACACAACAGTCCCCAGCAAAAATATTTCAATTTAGGATAGCTTTATCAATCTGAAATAAAATCCTGGAATAGCCAGTACTGCAGGGAAAAAAGAAAGAAAATTAATAATAGTTGGTATGTTTGAGAAATGGCCTAAAAAAAAAAAAGAATAGGATAGAGACAAATGCAAGGCTCTTTACTTAGGAAAAAGACATCAGAGGCACAGATATAAGATGAGGAATCCTGGCTTGGCAACAGCACCTGTAAAAAAAAAGTATCTCTGTGATCGTCTTTTGCCACACGAATCCCAGCGCCCGATAAGGTCCCACAGAGTTGGCCTTCTCTGGGTCCCGTCGACTAAACAATGTCTTCTGGCAGGCCCCAGGGGAAGAGCCTTCTCTGTGGTGGCCCCAGCCCTCTGGAACCAACTCCCCCCAGAGATCAGAACTGCCCCCACCCTCCTTGCCTTTCGTAAATTGTTCAAGACCCACCTATATTGCCAGGCATGGGGGAATTGAGACATCTCCCCCTGGCTTATATAGTTTATGTATTGTGTTGTATGATTTTCAAATGATGGGTTTTAGATAATTTTTAATATTAGATTTGTTACATTGTATACCGTTATTATTATTGTTGTGAGCCACCCCGAGTCTTCAGAGAGTGGCGGCATACAAATCTAATAAATTATTATTATTATGTCAATACAACACAGCAAACGAGATCACTATGCTGGATTTCATATTTCACCACCAGTCGGGCGCTTCCCAAGCACCTAGGACTGCGTGATGTAGTGGCAAATTATGTTTGCTGATCCCAGTAAAGCGGCCTTTTGCAATTGACAGATTTATGACTTGCTTGTATCCTAAGATTTTTATTAATATTGATTGTTTCTTCATTGCTTATTTGATCCCTATGACAATCAATAAGTGTTGTACCACATGATTCTTGACAAATAATTCTTTTTCTTTTATGTACGCTGAAAGCATATGCACCAAGACTAATTACTTGTGTGTCCAATCACACTTGGCCAATAAAAAATTCTATTCTATTCTATACAACACTAAAAGATGCTTATCGTTCCTTACCAAGAGCAGCTGTGGGCCACTGTGATCATTGCATGATTCACCTTGTACCTGCTTACAAACAAAGATTTAAAGCCACAAAATCAACAATTAAATCAGTGAGGACTTGGACTGAAGAAGCAAAATTAAAGCTACCTGCTTGCTTTGACTGCACAGACAGGGATATTTTTAAAGACACCTCTGCAGACCAGGATGAACTCACAGATACTGTAACTTCATATGTCAGCTTTTGTGAAGACCTATGTGTACTGACTAGGAACGTGCAATTATACAGTAACAATAAACTTTAGTTCACACCTAAACTTAAGCAGTTACATCATTCCAAATAGGAAGCCTACAGAAAAGGTGATAGAATGCTGTACAATCAGTCCAGGAATGTATTAACAAGGGAGATCAGAGCAGCAAAAAAACCTACTCTGGAAAGCTAAAGAATCAGTTCTCAACAAATAAACCAGCAAACATGTGCAAAAGTCTCAAAAACATCACTGTTTACCAATGTTCCCTCTATTTTTTTTTCGGTGTGGGTGGAAAAGTATAGTGTCTGAGCGGCAGTCCCTTTGGGACTGGGCGGCATAGAAGTATAAATAAATAAATAAATAAATAAATAAATAAATAAATAAATAAATAAATAAATAAATAGATAGATAGATAGATAGATAGATAGATAGATAGATAGATAGATAAATAAATAAATAAATAAATACCCTTCTTTTTTATTAAAAGAAATTAATAATAAACCAAAACCAAAATCTATTACTATTATCTTCTCCTCTTTTTCCATCCCTGTCTCCTCCCCCCTTGTGTGTGTGTGTGTGTGTGTGTGTGTGCACTCTTGAACCATTTCCAATAACAGGTGAGCTATTGGAAATGGTTCAAGAGTTCACACACACCCACACACACAAACGGCTGGGGGTTTTTTTCTTTGTTATTATTTGGGTGTTTTTTTACCATATGCTTTAAATCAAGAGTCATTTCTCTCTCTTTCTCATTCTCTCTCCCCCTCTTGCTCTCTCTCTTTTTCTCACTTTCTCTGTCCCTCTCTTTCTATCTCTCTCCCCTTCTTGCTCTCTCTTTCTCTGTTTTCTTTCTCTCTCTATTGCTTTCTTTCTCTCTCTCTCTTTCTATCTCTCTTGCTTTCTTTCTCTTCTCCCTCTTGCTATCTCTGTCTCCCCCCCTCTTTCTCTCTCTCTCTCTCTCTCTCACTTCTCCCGCAGCGGTGGCTGCAGCTTCTCCTCCTCCTCCACTTCTGCGCTCCCAGCCAGGGGGCTGCAATAGAGGGTTTTCTCCACACTCTTCAGGAATGCCCGCCCCACCCCTCTCGCAGCCCCTTCGCTGGGAGCGCTTTCCTCCCGAGCTTTCAGCAAGGGGGCTGCAGTAGAGGCAGGGCAGGCGTTCCCGAAGAACTCGGAGAAAGCACTCTCGCAGCCCCCTCGCTGAAAGAGAGAGAGGGAGAAGGAGATTTCTCTCTCCCTCTCCCTCTCTCTCTTTCAGCGAGGGGGCTGCAAGAGCACTTTCTCCGAGTTCTTCGGGAATGCCTGCCCTGCCTCTACTGCAGCCCCCTTGCTGAAAGCTTGGGATGAAAGCGCTCCCAGCGAAGGGGCTGCGAGAGGGGTGGGGCGGGCATTCCCGAAGCGTGCAGAGAAAACTCTCTCTCGCAGCCCCCTGGCTGGGAGCGCAGGAGGAGGAGGAGGAGGAGAGGGGGCAGATTGGGTGGGTGGGGGACAGGGACGAGAGGCCAGGGGTGTGAGGGGGCCGGAGGCATGGTGGGGAGGCAGGGGCGGCAGCGGCTCCCTTTCCTTTTACTGCCGGTGCCTCCCTGCCCACCCCCCCGCGGGCTGGCAGGGGGATGGGGAACGCACGCCCGTGGAAAAGGGCACGCACGGGGGTATTTGGGGGTGCGCGCCTGCTCACGGGCACAGCTTACGGGGAACGGTGCTGGTTACAGCAAACCACCTTCCCAAGCTGAAGGAAATCAGCAACTGGCAGATGACCTGAATATGTTCTACTGGAGGATTGAAAAGAAACTACATTCACCTATCTCCACAACTTCCATCCCAGACACACCAACAACAGCCAAATGTCCTACAACTGAAACCATCACACCAGGTTTACAACCCTGGTGATCACAGAAAAGAGAAGTGCAAGATCTATTTCACTGACAGAAGCCTGGAAAAGCACCAGACCCAGACAAGATAACTCCTTCTTGCTTAAAAGTCTGTGCTGACCAATTGGCCCCTCCTCACCCAAAACTTCAATAAATCACTAGAGATGTGCTATGTAACTTCCGGCTTCAAACGCTCTATTATCATCCCATTCCCAAAGAAGCCCTCCATCAAGGAAATGAATGACTACATACCAGTTGCTCTAACATCTGTAGTTATGAAAATTTTTGAAAGGCTAGTGATGTCCCACTTGAAAACCATAACGGATCTACTGTTAGACCCCCTGCAATTTGCATATGAGCAAGTAGCTAGACAAATGATGCTGTTAATATTGCTCTGCACTATATCTTACAACATCTTGAATCTCCAAAGACCTAGGGTCCTCTTTGTAGACTTTAGTTCAGCATTCAACACTATCATACCGGACATTCTTTTAACTAAATTAAATCAGCTAGCGGTATCTGAACACACTTGTAATTGGACCACAAGCTTCCTAACAGATAGGAAGCAGTAGGTGAAGCTAGGCAAAATCACATCAGATATCTGTACAATTAGCACAGGGCTCCCCTAAGGCTGTGTACTGTCACCACTTCTCTTCTTTTAAATACCAATTACTGCATCTCAAACAATCCATCTGTTAAACTACTGAAGTTTACAGATGACACAACAGTGATTGTCATTTGAGACAACGATGAAACTGCATACAGATGGGAGGTTGAACAACTAGCCTCGTGGTATGACTGGAACCATCTAGAACTGAACACAATCAAAACTGTAGAAATGACGGTAGATTTTAGGAGAAACACTCCCATCCTATCACCTCGCACAATACTAGACAACACAGTATCAACAGTAGAGAACTTCAAATGTTTAGGTTCTATCATATCTCAAGACCTGAAATGGTCACCTAACATCCA
Organism: Erythrolamprus reginae; assembly: GCF_031021105.1. Lineage (NCBI taxonomy): Eukaryota > Metazoa > Chordata > Lepidosauria > Squamata > Dipsadidae > Erythrolamprus > Erythrolamprus reginae. The sequence continues at coordinate 142,459,395 of NC_091951.1, forward strand.
AAATGTCATAAAAAAGCACAACAAAGAATGTTCTTTCTGCGGCAACTCAGGAAGCTCAAACTGCCCAAGGAGTTGCTGATACAGTTCTACAGAGGAATCATTGAGTCTGTCATCTACACCTCTATAACTGTCTGGTTTGGTTCTGCAACCCAACAAGACCGACACAGACTTCAGAGGATAATCAGAACTGTAGAAAAAACAATTGCTGCCAATCTGCCTTCCATTATGGACGTGTATACTGCACGATTCAAAAAGAGGGCTGTAAAAATATTTATTGACCCCTCGCATCCTGGACATAAACTGTTTCAACTCCTACCCTCAGAATGTTGCTACAGAGCACTACACATCAAAACAACTAGACAAAATAACAGTCCCACACTTGAACACCATCATTCTGCTAAACAAATAATTCCCTCAACACTATCAAACTATTTACTAAGTCTGCATTACTATTACTACTAGTTTTTCTCATCATTCCTGTCACCCATTTCCTCCCACTTATGACTGTATGACTGTGATTTGTTGCTTGTAACCTTAAGATTTTTATTAATATTGATTGTTTCCTCATTGCGTATTTGACCCCTATGACAATCATTAAGTGTCGTACCTCATGATTCTTGACAAATGTATTTTTTCCTTTATTTACACTGAGAGCATATACACCAAAACCAAATTCCTTGTGTGTTCAATCACACTTGACCAATAAAGAATTCTATTTTATTCTAATTTATAGAATCTCCTTCTTTTTCTATTATCTCAGAGACTTAAAAGCAGGTATTCTTTTGTGAAGTGCCTAAACAAACATGTTTATTCTAAACTACCAGCTAGGTTGGAAAACACACAACTACAGTGGTACCTCTACTTATGAACGCCTCTACGTATGAACTTTTCAAGATACGAACAGGGCATTCAAGATTTTTTTGCCTCTTCTCACAAACCATTTTTGACTTATGAACCCTTGCTTCCCTCTCAGCTGCTGCTGCTGCAAGCAGCAACCAAAACAAGCACTTTTAAGTTTGCAGGCTCTGATGATTGCAAGGGGACTGGAGCCAGGCTTTGCCATGCAGGGTCTCCACCCCCCATCCCTTCTGCTAGAAAATGGTGCATCTGAGGAGCTCTCCACAGCTGCCCCGGGATGGTGGGTGGATAAAGCAAGGCTAGCGGAGTGCTTGGAGAGGCAGTGAAACAGTGCATGTGAAGGAAGGAAGGGGTGGGGTGGCTTGGAGAGGCAGTGAAAGTGTGTGTGTGACGGAAGAAAGGCAAACAGAGTGCTTGGAGAGGCAGCAAAAGGGTGCGTGTGAAGGAAGAAAGCAGTGGGGTAGCTTGGAAACGCAGCGAAAGGGTGTATGTGAAGGAAGAAAGGGGAGGGCGGCTTGGAGAGGCAGTGAAAGGGTGTGAACAGAGTGCTTGGAGGGGCAGCAAAAGGGTGTGTGTGAAGGAAGAAAGGCAAACGGAGTGCTTGGAGAGGCAGCAAAAGGGTGCGTGTGAAGGAAGAAAGCGGTGGGGTAGCTTGGAAATGCAGCGAAAGGGTGTATGTGAAGGAAGAAAGGGGAGGGCGGCTTGGAGAGGTAGTGAAAGGGTGTGAATAGAGTGCTTGGAAGGGCAGCAAAAGGGTGTGTGTGAAGGAAGAAAGGCGAACGGAGTGCTTGGAGAGGTAGCGAAAGGGTGCGTGGGAAGGAAGAAAGCCGCCCCCACCTTTCTTCCTTCACACATATCTATTTGCTGCCTCTTCAAGCACCCCGCTAGCCTTGCTTCCTCCACTTGCCCCCTTTCGCTGCCCCTCCCCACACTCCATTGGCCTCGCTTCTAAAGTTTTGGATTTTCCTAATGGCTTTGCACGCATTATTTGCTTTTACATTGATTCCCATGTGAAAAATGCTTCTTCTTACGAACTTTTCTACTTACGAACCAGGTCAAGGAACGAAATAGGTTTATAAGTAGAGGTACCAGTGTATTCCTTTCAAAGAGGAAATGTCATTCCCACAGTATGAACCTAATAAAACTGAACAAAAGAATAAAATTTGTCAATTAACTGGTGACATTTTGCTTCCTGAGTTAATTCAAAGGAGTAAAACAAGTAAGTCACCATTTGAGGTCTAGCTGTATGTCTCATACACATGTCTCATACACATGAGCACTATCAGGGATGGGTTCTACTTACCTTCCTTGCTAGTTCGCATCACGACGGAAGTGCACATTTTGCCCACATGTTTTGCATACGTAAGCAAGTTTCATCCTCTTCACCAATCATACTTCCAATGTGTGTAATGCCAAATCTTGCCATTTTGTGCATACAAGAATTTTATCACAATTACAATGCACAGAAACAAGGTTCCACAATTTTTCCAATTGTTTGTCTATCAATACAAAAAAAAATAAAAAATCCCAGATCTTATTTGTACATTACCATATTTTTGGGAGTATAAGACACACCTTTATGCCCCGCAAAAGAGGGTGGAAACGTTACTGTGTTTTATACACTGAATATGGCCATTTTTGGTCTCCTAACGCCCCTCCCCGGGTCCCATTTTTGTGAAAAATGGGCCAGTTTTTTTGCAAAAAATGGGGTGTGCAGATACCTTGGAAAGTCTGCAGAGCAATCCTAGGGGTGGGAGAAGGCAAAAACAACCCTGAGTCTTCGGAGAGGGGCGGCATATAAATCCAACAAAAAAACAGACAGACAGACAGACAGACAGACAAACAAACAAACAAACACCCCTATTTTTGCATTTTTGCCTTTCCCATCCCCCTAGGAGTGCTCTGCAGGCTTCTCAAACTCTCTGCATGCCCACTTTTTGCAAAAAAAAAAAAAGGGTGTGTGTGTGAAAAATGGGCTATTTCCCCCCCCAAAATTGGTATGTTTCTGCCTTCTAATTATCCCATCTTATATGACTGGAGACGGAATTCTCGGAGTTAAAGTCTACTAGTCTTAAAGCTGTCAAGTTTGAAGTTTGTAAAAGATATACATGGTTGTAAAAAGTTTACATGGTTGTAAAAAGTATACATGGTTGTAAAAAGTATACATGGTTGTAAAAAGTATTCTACTACACTGGTATTTTATTAAATAATACATTACTGCACCATTTGGTTCACGGATTTTTTCTTTGTTTTCCTCTAAAATCTAGGTGCATCTTATACTCTGGTGCATCTTATACTCTGAAAAATAGGGTAATCTTCAAAATCCTCTGATCAGTATTTCTGTATTTTAATACAGATTTTTCTGTTTTACATGTTCATCAAATATGATAAAAGTGTCTCTTCTGTTTTTATATATCTATATTGAAGTGCCTTTATACATTCTGGACAATTTTTCTGGTAACATATACCAACACTACTTATGTCAGGGTTCCAAGTAACATCCCCAAAATAAGAAGATTCCAAGGCTAGTCATTTCTCAAAGTTCCACTTTATTAAAGATGTCATATTGGCACATCTGGAATTTCCCACCCAAAATAAAGTCCAACTCCCTCCCCCTGCACCCACATGTCCATCACACGATCCAATCGACACACCATCTCAAGTCTTCCAGTCTCCAGGCTGCAGGGCAGAGTGATGTTGACTCTCAGATAAATGAATGTTATTATGACTATATATCTCCCCAGCTTCCTACAATTGCCATTCCCAGTTTCCCACAGCCCTAAATTATTATTATTATTTATAAGATTTGTATGCCGCCCCTCTCCGGAGACTCGGCGAGGCTTACAACACAAAACTTGGTACAAATCCAATGATTAAAAACAATTTAAAATCCTTAATATAAAAACAATCATACATCTCAGACAAACCTTGCGTAAAATGGAACGGCCTGGAGGAATCAATTTCCCCATGCCTGACAGCAGAGGTGGGTTTTAAGGGGTTTGTGAAAGACAAAGAGGGTGGGGGCAGGCCTAATCTCCAGGGGGAGTTGATTCCAGAGGGTCAGGGCCGCCACAGAGAAGGCTCTTCCCCTGGGTCCCGCCAGACGACATTGTTTCAGCAACGGGACCCAGAGAAGGCCAACTCTGTGGGATCTAATCAGTCGCTGAGATTCGTGTGGCAGAAGGTGGTCCCGGGGATATTCTGGTCCAATGCCATGAAGGGCTTTATAGGTCATAACCAACACTTTGAATTGTGACCAGAAACTGATTGGCAACCAATACAGACTGCAGAGTGTTGGTGTAACATGGGCATATCTGGGAAAGCCCATGATTGCTCTCGCAGCTGCATTCTGCATGATCTGAAGTTTCCGGACACTCTTCAAAGGTAGCCCCATGTAGAGAGCATTACAGTAGTCGAACCTCAAGGTGATGAGGGCATGAGTGACTGTGAGCAGTGACTCCCCGTCCAGGTAGGGCCGCAACTGGTGCACCCGGTGAACCTGGGCAAGCGCCCCCCCTCGCCATAGCCGAAAGATGGTTCTCTAATGTTACCTGTGGATCGAGGAGGACACCCAAGTTGTGGACCCTCTCTGAGGTGGTCAGTAATTCCCCCTCCCAGGGTAATGGACGAACAGATGGAATAGTCTTTGGGAGGCAAAACCCACAGCCACTCTGTCTTATCAGGGTTGAGTTTGAGTCTGTTGACACCCATCTAGACCCTAACAACCTCCAGGCACCGGCACATCACTTCCACTGCTTCGTTGACTGGACATGGGCTGGAGATGTACAGCTGGGTATCATCAGCATACTGATGATACCACGCCCCATGCCCCTGGATGATCTTGCCCAGCGGTTTCATGTAAATATTAAATAGCAGGGGGGAGAGGACCAACCCCTGAGGCACCCCAAAAGGAAGAAACCTAGAGGTTGACCTCTAACCCCCCACTAACACTGACTGCAACCGACTGGAGAGGTAGGAGGAGAACCACTGAAGGACAGTGCCTCCCACTCCCAACCCCTCCAGCTGGCACAGAAGGATACCATGGTCGATGGTATCGAAAGCCGCTGAGAGGTCAAGAAGCACCAGGACAGAGGATAAACCCCTTTCCCGGGTCCGCCAGAGATCATCCATCAACGAGACTAAAACAGTTTTTGTGCTGTAGCCGGGCCTGAAACCCGACTGTTGAGGGCCTAGATAATCGGCTTCTTCCAAGGACCGCTGGAGCTGGAGCACCACCACCTTCTCGATAACCTTCCCCATAAACGGAAGGTTGGAGACTGGAAAACAGCCAGGAGGGACACGGATCCAGCAAACAGGTGGTGGAACTCACAGCTCCAATAGCCATGTCCACTTCATCAGGTGTCACCAGATCAAACTCTTCCCAGATAGATGGACAAGGACGGGCCCCAGTCACCTCGACTGACTCATTGTCACTCGATTCTGTTATCCAATCGGAGTCGAGGTCTGCCGAGATCCAAGCGACTTTATCAGCGAAAAATGTGTTAAAGTCCTTGGCACTGCTCTGCAAGGGCTCCCCAACTTCCCCCGGTTAAGAGGAAGCAGGTCACTCTAAACAGAGCGGCCGGGCGATATTCCGCTGATGAAATCAAGGCGGCATGATACGTGCATCTTGCCGCCTTGAGCACCACTTTGTAAGTCTTAATGTGAGCTATTACAAATGTTTGGTCGGATTTGGACTTACTCTTCCTCCATCACTTCTCTAGACATCTCTTCCGGCGTTTCAACTCCTGGAGCTCCTCATTAAACCAAGGAGCTCTCCAGGGTCTAGTGCCACAGAGAGGTTGCAATGGCACAATCTGGTTCTGCCTCTGGCTCCTTGGCTCCCCCCAGGACCCCTGGCTCTCGCTGGTTGCCCCTCGATAGCTTCTAAAGGCGTCGCTGATTTTTGGGCGACATCTCTGTATCTCTGTTTGCCAAGCAGCACTGCAGGGTCTCCAAACGCTCTCAGCACAGCCTCAGCGTCATGTCGACATGCTCCTCAGCCTCCTCCTCGGCAGCGACAGCCGGCCCAACCTCTCCATGCAGGCCCTTCACCCAGCAGACTCTCTGATGCTGGGCGCTCCCACCAAACAGCGCACCAGCTTCAGGGTCCATCTGGTGGGCCCAGGCTGTTTTCAGGCCGTTTCAAGTGACACCACCTCCAGCCAGCACCATTGTTCTCTCCTCATTCTCTCCTCCTCTTAATCTCTCGGCGTGAGTCAGTCCTCGGTGGTGGCCGCCATTTTCCCGCAGCCCAGCTGATCGAGGTTTGACTCTTCCTCAGGAGGTACAGTTCTAAATTTGCACACAGAAGTCTCGAGCGGGGGGCTCCAAAGGCAGGGACAATTCACTCCACCGAAACTGCCAGAAACAAGCTTGCCGACACAGCCAATTCCTCTATATTCTAGATGTTTCACCCATCATCCGGGGAGCTGCAGCTCCCTCCCTCCTTCCTGCTGCCCCACCGGAACCGGAATGTGGCAGGCCTGAAGATCCAATGCCAAAGACAGCTTCTAGGCTTCATTTTACAACTTCATAAAAGTTACCTTTAAGGTTGTAATATAGTGGAAATTTCTATTCTTACAGCCACACATTTTCCCAGTGTTCCATCTCTATATTATAACCACAATTTCAGCCCACTTAATCATACATTCTTTCACTTCTTGTTCTGTTACAAATTTCAGTAAAATGTATAATATATTAACAAGTGCATCATTATTTGTACAAAATTCTATTTCAGATTCAGTTTTATAATACATTATTCAAAATCAGATTTTGGTTTACCTTAATTTTTTCTAATAATTGCAAATAAATAACGGATAATGATCTTTAAGGGGCATCATAAGCGCACCAAAATTCTAGTCTCTCGAAATAAGCTAGCTACTTGTTTTTGCTTTTATTTCTTATCTATAAAGTGTTTTCTGAGATTGAAAGGCACACAGGTGGTTTTCAGCACAATCTGGTCCTATATCTATGACATAATCTCAATTTGGCTCATTTAACATAATGATTTTTTAACATAATGATTTGTATTAAGCTTGATTACGAATCTTTTTGCCACCCAATCCAACCCAACCCAACCCAAACCAAACCGAAAACTGCAAAACACAATCTCAAATCAAGTAAGCACAATCTGCTTTTTCCTTTGCACCTTGTAACATTGTAACCATACCCATTTTGATATCTGATGCACAATTTTATAGAAGAATTTTTGTGGCAGGGGAAAAATACAAGTTAAAAATGGATCTGTTTTAAAATGCATTTTTAATGACATTTGAAACATGAAATTCCAGTTCTATCCTTGCTGGATGAATTCTAGTTCTATCCCTGCTACTATTTGCTGAAAGAAAGAGGAAGATGAGGGGATAGTGAGAACAACAAGTACAGTATAAAACCAGATGTTTGTTGAAGTGAAACTATTTGGGCTACAGCTTTGCGGGACAAGCCTTGAGTACATCGCTGAAAGGTATGTGCATTATGTGCACATAATTTTATTAAGATTTCATACTGTTTATATTATAAATGCAAAATTAAGCTTCCCTGTTGCTTACCAAAATGCATGCACATGCTTAGGTTTAACTTCAGGTTAAATGCAAAGGTTGAATTGTTTTGGTTGCTTGATTGGTTTGCCACAATTTTGGAACAAATATGACCAGTGGATGTGAATTAGAAACAGACAAACCTAAATTATTAGCCAAAGAAGTATCATTTTTATATTGTTATATTGTTCATGGATGGGTTTGTTTTTTTCTTTACATTGAATCTATTGCCCCTTTATTGCCTCTTTACTGGATTCTGTGACTATTGTATATTCAAGGCCTATGTAAAATTCCTTTATTTTGCTTCAACAACCATGAGCCAACACAATTCCTTTGTCACAGAACAGATGGGATATGATCTATTTTAGTAAGATGCTCCATGTTGCTTCTGGTGCTTCATCCTATGGTTTTAGTAGTCGGAAAAAGACTGTATAGAAGCAGTTCTCATCACTGTCTTCATAAGTCATAACCTCTCCAGACACAACTAAATACTGGTGTTACTTTACTTTCATAATTGGCCGGGAAGGAGAGAATATGTCACTGTTTTGAGAATCAACTTCATGGGGATGCTTTTCATGCACCTCCATGAAAGTGAAAGTCTCTTCAGAAATTTGTCTATCCCTGTTAATTTATTTCCATGAGTTGTCTGGGGAATTTATTAAAATTAAAAGTATCAATTTTCTCCTGCTCTGTATTATCTTTATAAAAGCCTTGAGTTGCATCTCAGCTGAAGGACAGCAAAGTATAAATAAAGTAGGAATATCAACCATGGTTTTTGCACCCCAAATTCAGTATTATCAATTAGGGGTTGGAAACAAATCTCATGTACAATCCATTTTTAACCTCAACTCTCAGTGTCTTATTGCTGACCATGATCATCATGCGGTCTTAGAATTGAAGTCTAAACCTTTGGAAAGTGCTAAATGGCTCTTCCTTCTCCTATGTCTTTGTTGTCTCCTCATTTGATACTGTAAATGATGATAACACGGTGAGCTCAGGTGTCAGGAAGAGCATCTGTATGGTAAACATTCAGCTCCATTCATTTGTCTTGATTCTACTCCCAATAAAGGGATTACAGAGTCATAAATAGGGGGAAAAACCATGCCAGTAGAATATTCCTTCAGTTTCTCCAAGTTTGTTTATGGGATTTAGTTTAAAACTTAAAATAATAATACATGTTTTTGAATAATTGATAGCTTACAAAAGTAGAAAGATAACTTGGAGAGTGGAAGGGAGAACACTAGAGAACCAATCAAATTGACTGTCTCTGTCATTTTCTGTCTATCCCAGACTGATTTCCAAGCCCAAGATCTCATCTCTTTCATTCCATCAAGGCAAGAAGAATAAATATGCAGGTGGAACTGATCCCTGGGTCAATAATACTGTTCATTCTCTTTCTGCTCACATTCTGGGCCTTCCGGTTTCACCAATCAAGAGGCAGGCTCCCTCCTGGCCCCAGGCCTTGGCTTTTTCTGGGGAATCTACTGCAAAAAGATGTTCTGCCTCTGTATAAAAACTACCCAAAGGTACGACATTCTTTGATACAACTCCTTTCTTAGTGCATGTGAGATTCAAGAATTCTTTGGGAGATTAGCAATCTCCCATATATTTGAGCGTATAATTCAAAGCAGGTATTTCAGCACTGCTAAAAATGCTTCCAACCAGCAGTGGGTTGCTCCTGATTCGGCCCAGTTCTAAGAAGCAGTAGTGCCAGTGTTGGAATGCGCTGCCCACCTGCCGGGAATGCTTCTGCCCTAGCACAGAACTATCGGTGCGCGCGCAAGTGCAGGCACCAAGATAAAAAGGTTTTAGAACCCACTACTGCTTCCAATCCCACTTCTGTCTGGCTTGTTGTTGTTGTTGTTGTTGTTGTTGTTGTTGTTGTTGTTGTTTTGATTAACTACAAACATATTTTCTTGGGGACAAAGTGGTATAATTTAAAAAAAAGAGTGTTGTACAGGACAAAATCAATATAATATTACTGTAGTAGTCAATTTATAGCAACTACAATTAGTAGTCTACAAATACAAAATTGGATTCATTCTTTGTGCCATAAACAATCATGTCTTTTGTCTATAGGTGGCTTATATGTGACTTTGGGTAAATACAGATAGCATGGATTAAAAAACATAATTCTGGCTTCATGAGATACTTGAACCTTGACATAGCTTAATCAAGTTATATGGTCAATAAAATGTGAATAATGTAACATGCTCTTCCTTGTTTCTTTGAATGCTCTATTAAGGAAGTATTCTTATGTATGTATTCATTTTCTAAATGTTTATATTTCTCAATCATTTCAGACTCTCACATAGTTAAAGCAATAATGAGTCATACACAAGTAGTGCTTACCTTACAATTGTTCACTTTGTGATTGTTACAACAAAACTCAAAAACGTGATTACAACCAGTCCTCAAACTTATGACTGTCACAGCATCCTCATGGTTACAAATGGTCAAAATCTGGGCAACTGGTGACTGGCATTTATTTATAAGGGCTGCAGCATTCTGAAGTGATTTTCACTCAAGATATTCACAGCTGGTTTCAAATCAACAAAGTCAATAGGGGAAGCCAGATAATTATCACAAGATTTACACAACAACTATAGTGATTTTCTTAAGAACTACCGCAAAAAAGGTAATAAAATCAGCAGGGGCCTATTTAATAATTGCCCTGCTTTGCAGCAGAAATTTTGGTCACAATTGTGTCATAAGTCAAAATTAAAGCAAGCATGGGGTACCATGTTTAAAGTGTTTCAAGTTACAACTAACTGGAAAAAAGTGACCCATCCTCAAAATTATGTCTGCCACCAGCTCACATTTGTGACTGCAGTGTCCTGGGGTTAATGGTTGCATTTTTTAACATTTTATTGCCAGTTTGGATCATCTGGATTCAGACTTACAACCATGTGACTTATTTAATGACCACAATAACACATTTAAACACTATTGTGAAAATGGTTGTAAAATCAAGTCCACTAACATGGTAAACCCATTTACAAATGGAATGATTTATGATCAAAATTCCGGGGTCTTATTTTGTTGAAGATAACCTTATAAGTCCTCAGACTATTTAATTATATTCTGCATGCTCAGAAACATTCTGGGCAGGGGGGCAGAGCCTCCTGCCATCCCTGTTACTGGTTTGGAGAACAGGCTGAACCGAGAGCAATCCAACGCTGGTTTAGAATGCAGTGATTATGATGGGCATGCCTTTATATATCCATGTAATGCCTTTACTTCACAAACTGTACTGGTTTCTGGTTTGCTTCTAGGTATCATTCAAATAATCCAAGGTTAGCAGTTCTGGTTACTTTCAACAGCATTTATTAATGCCCTGAAATATGCCTATTTGTAGCACTCCCTGCTCTCTGGAATGAGATTTACACCCACTCAACCTCCCAATCTGAATGACTTACCTTGCTCACCTTGTTGGTAGCTCAAAGACAGACAGACAGACAGACACACACACACCGGGTGGGGAAGGAGGGAGGGAGAAAGTGAGTGAGAGAGAGAGAGATACCACTTTGGCAAGGATAATTGAAGCTCCCTTTTCTTTATTTAATTCCAATTCTTTTTCATGCTTCTTCTTTTAAGTTTTTCCCATCTTTCCCATTTATCATTGGGAATTGGACATTCACTGTCTTTCAGCCTAACTCAACCCATCACAGGATGCCTGTTGTTTGGTAAATAGAGGGCAGATGTGATTGATATGTCTGGAACCTTGAATTATTTGTAAAAATAAAAAGGCATCCTGCCATAATTAAGCAGTGCATTTTGTGGCCTGGTGTAAAAATCCCATAGTTGTGACATTGATTGATTGATTGATTCATTCATTCATTGATTCATTTGATTTTTATGCCACCCAACTCCCTAAGGCAGTGATGGTGAACCTATGGCATATGTACTGGTACGCGAGCCGTTGCCCTAGCTCAACTCAAAGGTGCATGTTTGTGCTGGCCAGCTGACTTTTGGCTTGCACAGAGGCTCTGGGAGGGAATTTTTGGCTTCCAGAGAGCCTCCAGGGGATGTGGGAGGGTGTTTTTACCTTCCCTTGGCTCCAGGGAAACTTTTGGAACCTAGGGAGAGCGAAACACAAGTCTAATGGACCCACCAAAAGTTGGGAAACTAGTCGTTTCTAGCCTCCAGAGGGCCTCCGGGGAATGGGGGAAGCTATTTTCACCCTCCCCGGTCTATAAATTATGGATATAGGCACTCGCACTTGCATGATAGCACACATGCATGCTTTTTCGGCACCCAAGGAAAAAAAAGTTCGACATCACTGCCCTAGGGACTTATTTAATGCAACAAACAGAATGAAGTTATAATGTGAAAGTGAAATTCGTTTTAACATGCATCTAATTATAGCAAATCTATTCTGCAACATTCTTTGAACCAACCATGTATTTTGGATCAGCTGCCATTATTTTCACCCATCAAAGCTTTTGATAGTAGCAAATTAAAATTCAAGTGGAAAGGCATCAAGTTGGGAAAAGCTGATCTGAAGTATTTATCAAGCACTTACATTTAACATAGTATTTTCAAATAGTTTGTGTTGTATTGGGAAGAAGTCTGTTTAATTCTTGCATTGCCAATCACTTTTTTAAAGTTACTAAGAGATTTTGTGGGACATTAATTGAATCCAAGAATGAGATCTCAAATTCTATTGATTTCATGCCTTTGATGGATTTTGTTCTCAGCTCCTTAAGAAGTATGGTCCAGTTTTTACTGTCTGGTTAGGACCAAAGCCGATGGTTGTGGTATGTGGATGTGAAGCAGTGAGAGATGCTTTGATAACTCATAATGAAGAATTTAGTGGACGACCACCTATAGTTCTCTTTGATGAAGTAACCAAGGGCTATGGTGAGTGCACAGATTATTTTCATTTTCATTTGAAATGTAGTTTCCAGTTCCACTTGGTCATCTTAGAAGAAAGATAAAAGTACCAGAATCATCCCAGATCTTGGTGTCAGGTCTATAATTTCCTGGATACATTTTTTTTTTGAAGATAGGAAACATAGTTTGGAGTAGATGATGCAAATAGGAGTCCTTTTCAGATTTTACCAGTAATGCAGATGGAGAAATCAGACCATTATTTTTTTTTCATTTGGAGTACCATCTCCCAAGCTGGAGATCGTACAATATGTATAGTAACTTACTATTAGTAAGTGATGTTGTTCATTAAAATTGACAAGGGTGTCAAACTTTTTTCCAAAATGTTTTTTTATTTTTCTCCACCTTCTACAGATTCAAGATGTATACACCTTCCAATATTACATACACCATACAGAGTTCATAATTATATATTTTACCCATTATTCCTATACCCATATTTTATTTTAGAGAATTTTTTGTTAACACCAGTCTGCCCCTTTAATTACCCTTTCTTGCACCCCCTTCCTCTTTTTCTCTTTCCTCCTCCTATTTTCCCTTCACTCCTCCTGAACCACTCTTTCTTTCTTTCTTTCTTTCTTTCTTTCTTTCTTTCTTTCTTTCTGTCTGTCTGTCTGTCTGTCTTTCTTTCTTTCTTTCTTTCTTTCTCTCTCTCTTTCTTTCTTTCTTTTTTTCTTTATCTCTCTCTCTACCTCTCACTCCTTTTCTCCCTTCCTTTCTACTTCCTTTTCACCCCTCTAATGCCTTTCCTGGGTATCCCAACCTGTTGGTTAAAATAATAAATACTTATATTAGCAGACAGTTGCTATAAAATCCACTTTGAAAAAAATACCAATCACTAATTTTCTAATTTATTAGTTATGACTCCAAGAAACAAATGAGGCTTTTTGTTTTAGGTATATAACGCCAAATTCCTCTTCCTCCCCTAAACAACTAATTTTGTCATCCAGATTTTCCATCTAATTAAACCCCACTTCTAATTCCAAACTTGATATTTGTTCTCTTTACTTTCCCATATACTTGTGGTTTCTTATTCCTTTTCATTTATCACTTCCTCCAATTATTTATCTATTTCTATCCTGAATAAAGAAAAAAGGCCTCCTTCTTAATTTAGTATCATCATAATCATAACAATCAAAACATTACTTTCAAGATTCAAAATTCATTACTACATTGTTCACTATTACATTGTTATATTCATTACGTTGTTTTAAATCACTTAATCCTTCATATTTCCATATAATAGCTATTCCATTTGTATTTGTTTGTTTGTTTGTTTGTTTATGTATTTATGTATTTATGTATTTATGTATTTATCTATCTATCTATCTATCTATCTATCTATCTATCTATCTATCTATTTATTTATTCCAATATACAATGAGAGTTTTAGTGGGTATGTATCTATATACACATAGTAAAATACATGATGAAGGTTATAGAGGAGATACTCATAGTAAAATATATCTAAAAAATAATAGAAAAGAAGGTATAGTAATAGAACATAACAATGAAAGAATAGAAGAAGAGATATAGGAATAGAAGAAAGGTATAGGAGATATAGGAGAGCAATAGGACAGGGGACGGAAGGCACTCTAGTGCACTTGTACTCGCCCCTTACTGACCTCTTAGGAAGCTGGATAGGTCAACCGTAGATAATCTAAGGGTAAAGTGTTAGGGGTTTGGGGATGACACTATGGAGTCCGGTAATGAGTTCCATACTTTGACAACTCGGTTACTGAAGTCATATTTTTTACAGTCAAGTTTGGAGCGGTTAATATTAAGTTTAAATCTGTTGTGTGCTCTTGTGTTATTGTGGTTGAAGCTGAAGTAGTCGCCGACAGCCAGGATGTTGCAGCATATGATCTTGTGGGCAATACTTAGATCTTGTTTAAGGCATCTTAGTTCTAAACTTTCTAGGCCCAGGTTTGAAAGTCTAGTCTCATAGGGTATTCTATTAACAAGTCTCATCTAACTGAAATATTTCCATTCATGTTCTCAATATAGCAGAAATCAACGTCAGGAAAAAGATCAGCACACCAAAGACAATACAAAAGAAAAAGAAAGAAAGAAAAGACATAACTAAACAAATAGCCATCCCTAATACAAATGAAAAATGAAAGCTTTTCTATCTTTTTCAAATGCATTTGTAACTTTACGTAAGATATTATCTGAATAAGGAGGATAGATATGATATGATATGAGAATGGGTACCACTCAGGGGTGGGTTCTGGATTGCTTTACTGCTGGTTTGCTCAGGAATGTACCATGTGGGTACATGTGCATGCGCCAAAGCAAAAAACAAGATGGTGGCACCTATGGCGCCACCAAGAAAAATGAGTTGCTGCCGGTTCCAGTGACCCAAGCTGCCACATTTCTACAAGTTCTATAGAACCAGTCCAAACTGTGAGGAACCCACCTCTGGTACCACTTCAGTGGGAAGGTAACAGTATCCCATGTTCCTCCACATATAGTCATGCTGGCCACATGACCACAGAAATCATTTCAGACAATGTTCGCTCCTTTGAGTGAGAAACAAAGATATGAATCATCCCCTAGAATTGGATACATCTAGACAGGGGATACCTTCTCCACTCAGCTGTTTTGGGAATGACTACTAGGAAGCTTGCTTTTTATTCTTTTAAAAAATGCTGCAATGTCATCTGTTACTGCAATTTCTATCTTTCCAGGGCTTATTGGTGAGCATGAAAGATGGAAGATTATGTGTCGCTTTACTCTCACCACGCTACGGAACTTTGGAATGGGAAAGAAGTCGATGGCTGACCGGATATTGGAAGAAGCTCACTGTTTGGTGGGAAAGATATCAACCTTTGAAGGTGATCTCACATTGACAGAGATATTATTTATGTATATCCTTCCTTCACATCTTCAACTCAAGGCAGGGTACATAATGCCTCTGCCTATATTTGCCTCTCAACAACAATACTTTAAGGATATTATTTGTTTACTTATCAATAATACTTGGCCTTTGTTGAAGCAATACATTGTTCTTATGTTATCTTAACCCATATTAACCCATAAAGTGTGACTTTAGTATTAGTTACCATTTATTGTCTTATTTCCCTCTTCTACTGGTTGTACAATTCTAGTATTATTATGTGTTTGTTGCATACTCAGTCACATATTTAGACTGGATTTGGCATTTTTGTCTATCAAGTCCTTCCCAAGGACTTTATTCATGGTGCTATGTAAGTATATTGCCCTCAACAATCTGTGTCCTCTTGTTGATATTTTAAGGGGTTAGGTTATTGTTGCAGGATGTAAGACTCAGGAGAAGGTCAATTTTCAAGAACTTTGTTAATTTGGTGTTCCCAGAATTTTTGCTGAATTCAAACTGAAACCTCTAGCAAAGCTTCCAATGTATAATTTTAGCAACTTGATCATGATGTTGTAGGGATCAGTCTGTGAGATTTTGCTGCAGCCACTAATAAGGTGATCCAGTTTCACCTTTCTCGCTGCATAAGTGGCATTTGCTGTTCTTACTGACCCTCCCCGTAATCCCCAGCCTCCAGTGTGCCTATCTTGCTTTGCCACCATGGCTCCATCCACACAGTGCTTGTGAGCTAGCTAGCTCTCCCCCCCCACACACACACAGTTTCCACCTTACCTGCCTATGAGCATATTGTTGTTTGCATATTTATTTCATTATTATTTAAGTATTAAATGCACGAAAAAGTAAACTACCTTTTGGTATACAGTGATCCCCCGGGTATTGCGACCCCGATCATTGCGAAATGGCTATATGGCGATTTTGCAACCCGGAAGTAAAAACACTATCTGCGCATGCACGCCCTTTTTTCTATGGGCACGCATGCGTAGATGGCGCCGGGCAGATCAGCTGCTGGGCGGCTTCCCTAGGTCTTCCCCCTCTTGCTGGCGGGAGGGCGAGCGGCAGGCATCAGCGAGGAGTTTCCCCACCGCCCACGCAAACTCCTCGCTGCCGCCCGCCCGCCCTTCGCCCGCCCACGCCGTTCATTCTCGCCGCTTCCCAGCTGAGTCCTGAAGCGAATTCGCTTCAGGACTCAGCTGGGAAGTGGCGCGAGCGAGCGCGAGCGAACGGCTTGTCCGCCGCCCGCTCGCGCATCGCCCGCCCACGCCGTTCATTCTCGCCGCTTCCCAGCTGAGTCCTGAAGCGAATTCGCTTCAGGACTCAGCTGGGAAGCAGTGCGAGCGAGCGCGAGCGAACGGCTTGTCCGCCGCCCGCTCGCACATCGCCCGCCCACGCCGTTCATTCTCGCCGCTTCCCAGCTGAGTCCTGAAGCGAATTCGCTTCAGGACTCAGCTGGGAAGCGGCACCAGCGAGCGCGAGCGAACGGCTTGTCCGCCGCCTGCCCGCCCTTCGCCCGCCCATGCCGTTCATTCTCGCCGCTTCCCAGCTGAGTCCTGAAGCGAATTCGCTTCAGGACTCAGCTGGGAAGCGGCGAGAATGAACGGCGTGGGCGGGCGATGCACGAGCGGGCGGCGGACAAGCTGAGTCCCCTTCCCAGGAACCCCAATCTTCGGCTCCTCGCTAGCGCTGCGGAAGTAAAAACACCATCTGCGCATGCGCAGATGGTGTTTTTACTTCCGCAGCGCTACTTCGCGAAAACCAGATCATTGCTAGGGGTCCTGGAACGGAACCCTCGCAATGATCGGGGGATTACTGTATCTTCTTTTTGTAAGTCATTAGGGCAAAGAAGTGAAAAGGACTTGGCCACATACACCCAGTCACACAACCACTAACCATTTGTATGATCACCAAGCCACACCCACCAAGCCACTTCCATGGAACCGGTAGTAAAAAAAATTGAATCCCACCACTGACATTGCTGACCACATGATCACGGAGGCATCTTTGGAGAGCGCTGGCTCTTCTGCTTAGAAACTGAAATGAGCTGTTAGTATGTCTTGGTACGAAACCTTCAACACACATTAAGCAGAGTTGTTGTGGTGTAGGAAATGTGGGTTAGCCAGACAATGACTCAGACTTAGTATCAATATACAGTGATACCTTGTCTTACAAACTTAATTGGTTCCGGGACGAGGTTCTTAAGGTGAAAAGTTTGTAAGACGAAACAGTGTTTCCCATAGGAATCAATGGAAAAGCGATTAATGTGTGCAAGCCCAAAATTCACCCCTTTTGCCAGCCGAAGCACCCGTTTTTGCACTGCTGGGATTCCCCTGAGGCTCCCCTCCATGGGAAACGCAACCTCCGGACTTCTGTGGTTTTGCGATGCTGCAGGGGAATCCAGCAGGGGAATCCCAGCATCGCAAAAATGAGTGCTTCACTGGCAACGGAAATCCGGAAGTGGGGTTTCCCATGGAGGGGAGCCTCAGGGGAATCCCAGCAGCACAAAAATGGGTGCTTCGCTGGCAACGGAAGTACGGAGACGGGGTATCCCATCGGCGGCGGTGGGTTTGTAAGGTGAAAATAGTTTGTAAGAAGAGGCAAAAAAATATTAAACCCCGGGTTTGTATCTCGAAAAGTTGAGGCGTTTGTAAGACGAGGTATCACTGTATATATACAACAATATTATTATTCACAAATATAAAGAATCAACAATATAATACTACTAATAGTTTACAAACCTGCACACAGCAAGAATACAGCTCAAGGCAAATATATCTCTAACAAGTAATTCCCCCCAAAGGGAACTGTGTTGGTGCCTCTTATGGCCAACCAGCAAAAGTTCTTTAAAGGTACAGTCTTCACACAATCTCTTTTTCTATTTCCTTTTTGTTGTTTTAGGTCAGTCCTTTGACATAGTCCCAACCATCACAGCTTCTGTTTCTAATGTTTTGTGCTATGTGATTTTTGGAAATCGATTCTCTTATGAAGATAAAAACTTCACTGAACTATTGGAAATCTTTAAGACATTTAATACTTTCTTCCTGAGCATTCCTGGAGTGGTACGTCAACTGTATGTGCTTCTACAAGCAGGGTTTTCACTTTGTTTAAGAGCAAGAAGCTTCAATTAGCAAGAAGCTTCAATCTACAAAAATGGGAGGACTTTTAAAGTGGGCTTATAAAAGGTATATTTGTGAGATACATTTCACCTCTTGTTCATGTGATTGTTTCTCTTGCTCCTGATTAGTTGGGTATATTATTTATTTATTTATTTATTTATTTATTTATTTGCTTGCTTGCTTGCTTGCTTGCTTGCTTGCTTGCTTGCTTGCTTGCTTGCTTACTTACTTACTTACTTACTTACTTACTTACTTACTTACTTACTCACTCGATTTCTATGCCGCCCTTCTCCTGAGACTCAGGGCAGCTAAATTGCTATTTAGCTAGCAGTGATTATTTCCAGAGTTATCAAAGATGCACAAAGTTTCAGCCCTGCTTTTAAGCTAAGAGTTCTAAGCGCAACAGATGTCTATTTCAAACAGGCATTGAAAAATAATTGTACAAATATTTCTCTTCCTTTACTTGAAAACCGCTTAAAAATTAATGGAGATCCCCAGAGATGTATCTGCCTTTAAAAAAATGTCCACAGTGAACTGTAAGACAATGTCAAACTTCAGCACAGGAAATGTTTATGACAATGTTTATGTCATCCTAGAGTTTGGATGCATTCTGCAAATTAGTCTGCCTGAGATATCTTGGTTCAAAACAGATTTCCCTATGAGGAACACTTTTGCAAAGTTAAATGTTGAGGGAGCCAATTTTAGTAGTATATTTTATATTTCTTTGGAAAGGAGGCACTGCAGAATAAAGCGAATATATCTGTATATGGTGTTGCATATTGTTTTTTTTAAGGCTAGAAATAAAAGGACGCCTTAATAGGGAAATATTTTTTCTGTGCAGTTCCTGAGATAGAGCTCAAGAAATGAACTAGCAATGACTAACTGTTACTATCACTATGTTTCAGATCTACAGCGCTTTGCCAAATATCATGAAATTCCTTCCTGGGCCTCATAAGAAAGTCTTCTCTGACTGTAACAAGGTCTGTGACTTCATTAGGAATAAAGTGGATGCTCACAAGAAGACCTTGGATCCAGAGAATCCTAGAGACTTTATTGATTGCTTCCTCCTTAAATTAGAAAAGGTACATTACAAGGATATGTTGCACACAAGTCCAAAAGGAAAAAAGGTTTCAGTTGTGCAGTTGTGTTCTGTTTTCATGTGATGCCCACGGGGATGAACAATTTGTTTTACCAAACTTTACCATAAATATTACAATAAAATATTAGGAATAGTGGCCATGGTAAATAAATGAACTCATTCCTTAAGAAACTGTAGTGTGCCCCATTGTTTCCCTTTCAGCACTGAAGGAGACACGGTAGACCACATCTGCATCCTGTTAGGAGTTAGTAAAGCCAGCTGGGTAGTAGGTAAAGCTGCAGAGCATAGGAATGTTATCAGGGCTGAAAGTCTTTAGGAGAATGGGCTTTTGAGGCACTCTCTAAAATGATTGAACAAGAACTGAGTATGATTGAATTCCCTAAAAATAAATTAAACAATGAACTATTCAATTTGCTGCATTTAAGCTATAATTCAGTGGCAATATTGTGTGTCCATGTGTGTATGTCTGTGTTTGTGTGTGTGGACAAGTAGGATGAGGCTAGGAGCAGAACCATGGGTTGCGTCTCCTATTTCAACCCTACCCACTAAATGTCAGTATGTATGATCTTTGAACTTTTATATGGTGGCCTGATTAAAATGTAAAAATAGGAGAAGAGGACTCCTATTCATTTTTCTACTCTTAAAAAAGAAGAGGATAAAAAATGTCCCTGTTCTTGTAAGATGGACCCTAGAAAACCACCGGTGTTCTCCTTCTGGCAAGGAGGTTGTAGTCCCAAAACTGAGAAATTGTGTGGTTGTTACTTATGTATTAAGTTACATGATACCACTTGAGAGTGCAACAGCTGGAGCTGCCACAGAGAAGGCTCTCCCCCATGGTCCTGCCAGCTGACATTGTTTGGCCAAAGGAACCCTAAGAATATCAACTCTGTGAGCCCTAATTGACTGCTGGGAGTTATATGGCAGAATGCGGTCCTGTACATAATCTGGTCCTAAACCATGTGTGGGCTTTAAAGGTGATAACCAACACCTTGAATTGTGTCTGGAGACCAATAGGGAGCCAATGCAGCTCGTGGAGTGTTGATGTGATATGGGTGTACCTAAGTACACCCACAACAGTGTGCATGGCTGTGTTTTGGAACAATTGTAGTCTCTGAACACTCTTCAAGGGTAGCCCCATGTAAATTGCATTGCAATAGTTGAGACTCATAACTCAAGGCAGTGAACCAGGGGTGAAACTCAATATTTTTCCCTCTGGTTCTGTGGCTGTGGCTTATTGGGCGTGGCAAGGAAAGGATACTGCAAAATCACCATTCCCTCCACATTCTAGGACCAGCCAAAATTTCCACTACCGGTTTTCCAGAACCTGTCAGAATGTGCTGAATTTCACCTCTGCATTGAACATATGCAACATGCCTTCCTCTTCTTATTTTCTCAACAACAACAGCAACAACAACAACACTGTGAGATGGGTTTGGCTTGAGAAAATGAGATCACTCAG
The DNA here is from genome assembly GCF_031021105.1 of Erythrolamprus reginae. Lineage (NCBI taxonomy): Eukaryota > Metazoa > Chordata > Lepidosauria > Squamata > Dipsadidae > Erythrolamprus > Erythrolamprus reginae. Next base: position 142,480,210 of record NC_091951.1, read on the forward strand.
CTGGCTTCCATGTTTAAGATAGGATTTAGCTAACTTGGCTGCTTTAACCACTGGACCAAACCAACTCATTTGGATCCCAATTGTTTCTCTTTCATTTAAACATGGATCCACTTGAGCAAAACACCTGTTAAATTGAATTGGGCTTTCAAATTAGCATAGAGAATATGCAGGAGTTTATTTTGGATTATTCCCTGCTGACCCTATAAATTGGTCTAGCATAGGGGAAGGCAAACTTAAATATTCAAAGAGCCATTTGGACCCGTTTCCAACAGAAAAAAAACACTGGGAGCCACAAAATCTGGGTGGGCGTGGCAACTCGACATCACTCACTCCCACCCAGTCACATGACCCATCCCCCAGCCATGCCTACCAAGCTGGTCGTTAGGACAGAGAACTGGGAACCACAAAACCCTTTTCTCTCTCTCCCCATCTATCTATTTCTCTCTCTCCTTCTCTATCTCTGTGTCTTTCTCTCTCCCTCTCTATCTTCCCCCTCTTTCTGTATCTCTTTCCCCCTCTCTGTATTTCTCTATGGTTCTCTTCCCCTTTCCCTCTCTATCTCCCCCTTCTTCCAGCACACTTTATATAAACTTGCCCCTTTTACAATATGACTTATAACAGTTCATTTAGTGACTGTTCAAAGTTACAACAGCACAGAAAAAAGTAATTTATGACTGTTTTTCACAATCCTCATATGATTAAAGTTCAGATGCTTAGCAACTAATTCATATTTATGATAGTTGCAGTGTCCAGGGGTCAAATGATCTCCTTTTCTAACCTTCTGACAAATATTTTTTTAATTCCTTCTTTTATCATAACCTTTAACCCTCTAAAAATATCTTTAGGTATGTAATCAAACCTGTCATCTTCATGTTCATTACAATATCATTATATTTTTTAATAATTGGGATTTTGTATATTATTTCAAAACAATTGCTTAAATCGAGCCTCCATATGATAAATATTCAGTATCAAACTTCTGCTCAGATTAAAGAAATTGGAGTTTGAGAAGGGTTGATTAAGCTTGGAGTATTGTTTTGTTTGCTCTTTTTAAACTTTAATTATTTTTCCATTTAGATACAGTATATGAATTTGGGAATTGCTGATCTGTTTTAATAAAGTTAGAAATATTAATTATAATAAGATATGTAGTAGGTGATACTGATTTGGATTAATGCATAAATGGAATTGAAGTTAGAATTGTTGGGGAGATTATTAATTAATTCATTAAGAAATGTAGATAAGTATTATTTGGCTAAATGTTAGATGGGCTGAAATATTTTTTAAATTTGGGATTAGGGAAATGTACTATTTAGAGGGGGGGAGAAGATTCTAGCAGAAAGATAAAGTGAGAAGAAGCAGATGGATAACTTAATGGCATGATGATAAGGTTACATGTTATACATTTCTGCTTCTTTATTTGAATTCCATCTTATTTTACAGGAACAAGATTCTTCCTTAATCTGTAGCGAAGATTTGATCATGTCTGGGTTTCAGCTCTTCTTTGCTGGTACAGAAAGCACAGGCAGTACGATCTCATTTGGCCTTATCATTTTGGCTAAGTTCCCACATATCCAAGGTATATGGAGTGATTTGGAATATGGAGTGATTTGGATTCTTATATACCCTGGAAATAAAAGGGGACAATTTCCTGCCACTTTTTCCATGATGTTTCCAAATATTTGGAGTGACAATCCAAATGCTAAGACATCTTTTAAAAAGACTTCAAACAATACGAATCTAATACAAACGTTCTGCTAAACATGTCCCTTTAGTGATTTGCACACATATGTAGATCCTGCTTAAAAGAATGTACAGCAAGAATCAGCCTGCCATGATAGACAGATTTTCAGAGATTTTCAGATGATTAATCAATGGAATGGCTTGCCTCCAGACGTGGTTGCTCCAATATTGCAGGGTTTTTTTTAGAAGAGATCAGACAGTTCTTTGTCTAAAATGATATACTGTATTTTTCAGAGTTTAAGACGCATACTTTCCCCCTCTAAAAGAGGGTGGAAATGTCAGTGCATCTTATGCACTGAATACAGCAATTTTTGCCCTCCCAAAGCCCCACCCCACATCCCCTTTATGTGAAAAATGGGCCCATTTTTCACAAAAATGGAGTAGACAGAGAGTCTTGGAAACCTGCAGAGAGCTTCTAGGGACTGGGGGAAGGCCAAATGCCCCAATTTTTGTGAAAAAACGGGCAAAAAATGGCCATTTTTTTTTTCAAAAAAGGGGATGTTTTTTCCTTCTAATCTAGTATGACTGGAGGAGGAATTTTGGGAGTTGAAGTCTGTGGGAACGCGGGAACTAGTGTCTTGGAATGTGCGTGCGAAAAGCATAGACCTTGAGCATGACACGTATGATGACCCAGTTTCTCTAGCAACATTCTCCTTCCCTGCACTCTTATCTTGCTTTCCTTGCTGCTAGCCTAAGAAAAGTGCAACATTATATATCATGAGGTGGGCTGATGGGGCCCTTCTCTCGCTCTTGCTTTCTTTTTCTCATGAATCAGCACCTTGAAATGTAGCACAAGTTATGTGATTTTTATTGGTTATATTTTGTACGCTTAATACGTTATAAGTTTGAATTGGTGTAACAGACCCATGTGAAATGTAGCATCACAGAAGCCTGCCTTTCTTGGTTTGCTTTCAATAAAAGGGTCATCCTGGATTTAATCTGGGTTGCTTCACCAGAGAGAAAATCCAGGTTGCTTCACCAGAGAGAAAATCCAGGTTGCCTCACCAAAGAGTCAAGTTTCTTGTCCGAGGTTTTTTCTCTCACATTGGATTCGTGAGTAACCCGCAGTCAGTTGCCAGCTGCGAGCTTCTATAACTGGTGACCTACGACGTGATTAATTGCATTGTGGTCTACCCCATCAACTGACTGTGTTCCTTGACACCTCCGTACTCATCAGAGCAGGAACCAGGGCCGGTCGTCAGAGCACGAAGTACCCTTATGTGAGTATGGGGGCAGAGTTTTCTGAGCCCCAGGTCGCGCACCTTCAGATACTTAGACAACTAGTCAAGGCTTCAATAATTTTAAAACCTAATGGGAAAAATTTGTATAGTCCCTCTAAAACTGACCTCAAAAGCCTTCTCAAATATATTTATAAAAACTGTCTTGCTTATCCTGAGAAAGGCTCTCTTAAATCCTTTGTTTGGGCTAAATTGGGAACATACCTTCATGAGGTATTGTTCACTTGGAGGGTGGTCATGGACTGTCTTTGGTCTCACGACAGTGCACTGAACAGGGTTTCGGACACTCTGCCACCTTATCAATCTGACTCTAAATTTGATTTTAAATTGCCCCCTGCTGCTGAAAGCTCCCTGATAGCCTCTGTTCTGAAGGGAAAAACAAGTGAGACAAGGTTTCCAACAGGCAAAAGAAAGGGGGGAGCTGCTGGTGGATGAATATAGTTATTGTTTTTCTGTGTTTTAGAGAATTACTAACATTGAGTCGTTTCCTATGAAACTAATTAGAGACTTTAAGCAAGCAGTAGCTTTATTTTGTTTATTTATTTAATTTATTTTGTCCAATATGTTTTGTGTGGAATCACTAATCATTATGTCTCAGGTCTTATTGAAACTGTTGCAAATGTATAATTTAACCTTTGCTTAGTAAAATTGATGTGGGTTTGGCTGATTATATTTAAGTGTGTTGTATAGTTGGAATTATTGTTTATAATATGGAAACACTTGCATTGGCGCTGCAAAATGTGGGGAAATCTCAATGCAGAGACCCCAGGGGAGGTGCTGCTAAAGGCACTTTAAAAATGAGCAAGCCAAAAACTGTATGTCCCGGTGCAAAAAGGGTTTTCATCGGGAAACTAGAAGGGGGGGGGGGGCATGCAGCCAGCCCCGCTCCAAAGATTGTTTTTGTTATGTCATATGAGCATTCTTTGGTCTCTGTTTTGTTTGTAGCTAGCAAGATTGTAGAAGCTGTTTTTTTTTCCTCCTGCTTTGTTATTACTTGTTTACATTAAACCTGTTGTTTTGCCTTTGCATGTTAACATGTGGGGTGAGATTTTGCACTAATCCTGCATTTAAAAAGGCATTTTTGTTATTTGTGTTTGTTGATTGTCCTAATACAGCAAACCTTAACAGAATTAACAGCCATATTACATCAACATGGTTTGCACATAGCTCCAGAAAAAATCCAAAAATCTGAACCTTTTTCTTATTTGGGTCACAAATTGCTTGCTTCTCATGCTTCTCCTGAGTTACCTTGTTTGAAATTAACTTTACCCACTACTTTGGTTAAATTGCAACAATATTTGGGATCCATAAATTGGGCGCGTCCCTATGTGGGACTTACCACCTCTCAATTGGCTCCTTTATTTTCTGCACTCACTTTGGGTTCAGCACCCCATGATCTCATTCAATTAACTGCCATTCATTTAGAAGCCTTGCAACAAGTCAATGCTGCTTTACAGCACATGTGGGTGGACAGGATGGAAGCCAATCTTCCTCTTGTCATGATTTTATTAAACACTGTGGGTCTCCCCACTGCAGTTCTTGCACAAAAGTCCTCAAAATTATTAATTCTGGAATGGATTCATCTTTCTCATACCCCACGCACCACTGTCTCTCAGAAGCTTCATCTTTTTGCTACACTCATTGTCAAATGCCGGCACAGAGCAAAATTGTTGGCTGGAATTGAACCTTCTGTGTTGTATATACCCTTTTCTTTATCAGTATGGGATCCTTTGTTTGTGAACTCTGATCATCTTCAGTTCGCACTAGCTGATTGGCCCGGGGAGGTTTCTTGTCATGCGCCCCCTGACCCAAGACTGTCACTTGTAAGGACAGTCCCTTTTCAATGATGCTCCCCGCTGTCCCCTGCTCCCATTTCTGACGCTGTCACTGTATTTGCAGATGGTAGCAAGACTTATGGGGCATGTGCCTGGCTGCACGAGGGTAAGTGGTCAACAAAAATTACTCCCCCTCAGACCTCTGCTCAGAGGGCTGAATTGGCTGCATCTATTTTAGCATGTACAATTTTTTCTAAGGAACCTTTTAATTTGATTCTTGACAGTTTGTATGTCACTCAAATTGTTTCTTCCATTTTTGATTCCTATCTGTCACCATCATTGGATGCAAACCTTTTGTCTTTGTTTTTGTCCTTGCAAAAATTAATCATGGCACGAAAGTGTTTATTTTTTGTTTCCCATATTAGGAGTCATCAACCCTTTCCTGGATTTTTGCAAGAAGGGAACAATGTAGCAGACGCTGCAGCTTCAGCAGCAACTGCCTCCGTCTCCCTCATGGCTATTGTTTCAGCCCTGACTCCTTGGGAAAGTCATTCTTATTTTCACCAGAATAAAAAGGCACTCATGAAACAATTTGGCATAACAGCAAATGAAGCATCTGCTATTATTCAGCAATGTCCCACCTGTAGCCAACAAGCGAACTCCATACCTATGGGGGTCAACCCTAGAGGTACGGAATGCTGCCAGATTTGGCAAATGGATGTAACGCAATATCCTCCCTTCGCTTCTTGGAAATATCTTCATGTTTCCATTGATACATACTCAGGCTACATTATGGCTACTCCTCAAAGAGGTGAAGCCACAAGATATGTTATAAATCACTGTATTCGCACCTTTGCATCGTTGGGACGTCCAAAAGAACTGAAAACTGATAATGCACCTGCTTACACAAGTGCGGCCTTTGCTGCCTTCTGTAACCAGTGGGACATTGTGCAAAAATTTGGGATTCCTTACAACAGCCAGGGCCAATCTCTTACAGAGAGGGCTCATTTAACGCTAAAGCGTGCCCTGGACAGATACGATCAGATGAAGGGGAAAACCGCCCCTAACCTCCCAGCGGTGCAAAACACTCTTAATCTTTGTTTGTATACTTTAAACTTTCTTAATTTAACTGGCACTCCTTCATCCTCTGCTGCGACTCGTCATTTTTCCACAGTTCCAGTCTCCTCCCCCAGGCCTTTGGTCTATTATCGTCAGCTACCGGATCTCACTTGGAGAGGCCCAGCAGATCTTATCACCTGGGGGCGAGGCTACGCTGCAGTACAGCTTGACGATCGGGTGCTGTGGGTACCAGGAAGACACGTAAGACCATATCTTCCTAAACATGCAGGCACAAAAGGGGGACATGGACATTCACACACACCTCCCCTTCCTGCGGGAACCTCCAGAGATGACAGCACTCCAACAACTGGCTGACCCCCTGCCTGACCTGGAGACTGGGCAGGGGCACCTACAACCACTGCCTTAACACAAGAACAAATAGAGCTCCGACATGCAATTTTGGAGAATAGAGCTGCTATAGACTTTTTGTTATTGTTACATCATCTAGGATGTGAGTCTGTAAAAAACATGTGTTGCTTTAACATCTCAGACAACTCACATTTGATAAAAAAGCAATTGGACAACTTAAAGGATCTTGCATCTCACATTTGAGAGGATGTGTTACCTGCCTGGTGGGATGCCCTTTGGTCCTGGCTTCCGGATGGCTCTTGGCTACGTATTATCCTAACTGCTGTGATTGTTGTGGTAATAATTCTTGTAACACTTTGCTGCTGTATTCAATGCATTCCATCATTACTACAAATCTTTAAAAGTCTTCTGCCCTCTAATAGGAAGGTCATTCTCACTAGGGAAATTAAACCCCTTCTGGACTTAGAGGCCCACTTGCATCAGCTGGAAGCTATATCAAAGAAGCAACCTTTCTCTCTGCCCAGCGAGGAGAAAGAGTCTATCTTTTAAAAAAATAAAAACAGGGGAGATGTGGGAACGCGGGAACTAGTGTCTTGGAATGTGCGTGCGAAAAGCATAGACCTTGAGCATGACACGTATGATGACCCAGTTTCTCTAGCAACATTCTCCTTCCCTGCACTCTTATCTTGCTTTCCTTGCTGCTAGCCTAAGAAAAGTGCAACATTATATATCATGAGGTGGGCTGATGGGGCCCTTCTCTCGCTCTTGCTTTCTTTTTCTCATGAATCAGCACCTTGAAATGTAGCACAAGTTATGTGATTTTTATTGGTTATATTTTGTACGCTTAATACGTTATAAGTTTGAATTGGTGTAACAGACCCATGTGAAATGTAGCATCACAGAAGCCTGCCTTTCTTGGTTTGCTTTCAATAAAAGGGTCATCCTGGATTTAATCTGGGTTGCTTCACCAGAGAGAAAATCCAGGTTGCTTCACCAGAGAGAAAATCCAGGTTGCCTCACCAAAGAGTCAAGTTTCTTGTCCGAGGTTTTTTCTCTCACATTGGATTCGTGAGTAACCCGCAGTCAGTTGCCAGCTGCGAGCTTCCATAGAAGTCCACTAGTCTTAAACCTGTCAAGCTTGAAGAGCTCTGAGCTGGGGCTTAGGGTGCAAAAGCCTTCAAACTTGGCAAGTT